>NW_027183196.1:22121-45996 GCF_041146395.1 Eulemur rufifrons | reverse complement strand
AAATATAAAATTAAAAAAAAGGAATAAATGTTAAAAAGACAAATAAGATTACAAACAATAATTGAATTGGGCAAACAGAAATTGTGATTAAAGCACATGATATATAAGGGATTGACATAAAGATATAAAATAGATGGAGGTGACTGCTGTACATGGGGCCATGAACACACAACTCTAGCATAAGTTGCAGATGTAATTTAGTATATTTTAGGGAAATCTTGTAAGAAGACAAGCAGTAAGGTGAACATGTGCACATAGTTCCCTGAACTCTCATTATTTCACACCTTAGGGCAAGCACAAATCTTTTGAATATGTCCTGGCCAAGGTTTTAGTAGAGAAAAACCCACCTGAGTTCTCACTCTAAGTATGAGAACAAACCCCACCCTTACAACTATGCTACATATTTATAGGGTAGACCAAGTGTGACTGAGAACACCTAGACACAAGACAGGTCAAAGAATCCCCAGGCCAGGGAAGAGCATATTAGGGGCCAATGTCTGCATTTTCATGCCAGGTTATTCATATCAGGACTAATCCTTGAACAAAGCACATTGACATCAGCCAAAGACCCCTGTGTCTCTCTACAAACTGTTCAGGTCAACTGAGCCAGCTCTTGGCAAAGGTATTAAAAAGAGGGAAGTAAATGATTCTCCAGGACCATTCAGAATTGTCTCACCATGGACCTTGTCAGGAAATTCTTCTCTTAGAAATCTAGCTGAGTCTGGATAAAAGGAATTACACAAGCAATATGCTGGAGGTGATAACATGGGTGTTGGGAGGAAGTACATTTAGGTAAAGAGAAATGCCTAGAAATGTGTGAGCAAAGGCACAAGACAGCATGTCACCTCAAGCATCGACAAGAAGAATGGAAGGTGAAGTACAGACAGAGAGTTTAGCGTGGTACACATGGCTGAGAGAGATCATAAGCATGGCATCATGCAAGACTTGTATACTGTACTAAAAATCAATTGTTCATTATGAAGAGTAATGGGATAGAATATATCATATGAGTTGGGTACAAGGTAGGAGGAGTATCAGATGCTCCCCATTTGATTTCATTTTGAAATTATCACCGTGAGTGCAGCACAGAAGAGAAGCTTGAGGAGGCCCACAGGGATGTCCACAAACTAGCAACATACCCTGTGTGGTCCAGATGAAATTATGGTGACTCAGAATAAAGGAACATTTAAAAAATGCAAGTTATTTATAATGCCATTTTTATTGTTCAAGTTTTCAATAAGCAATAATTGTTCATGTAAAAAATAATAAAAGGAGCTAAACCCTGGCTATTGAATTGGATTGAAATGCATTGCTCTTTACTTTCACTTATGTAACTAGTTTGAAATCTGTGCATGTGCTACTGAATAGAGATAGATGAATATATAGTTTATATTGAACCAATAATGAAGGATTCTTGCTGGAAAATAGGATTTATTATGGGTTCTTCTTTCCAGTTATGAAGGGAATCTTCCTTGGCACATAATCAAATCATACATATAGGTAAAGGAAAGCCTACATTGTCAGTAGGTGGACATATAATTTATTGTTCAAACCAAGAAAGCTTTTGGAGTGAAGGTTAAAAGCATTATTAATGATTATTAAGAATAGTTAATATGCACCAGCACTGATCCAAAGCAAATAGGGACATGGCCACCTCAGGTAGCACGTGTTGCTATAATTCCTAATAGCTAAACAATTGTGCATGACAACTACTAACATTTTATATTTGAACATGAAAGGCTCTTCATACAACTAATCAATTTTCTTCTATCTAAAATAAACTAGAAATATTATTATAATAATTTCCTATTCAGTCAGAATGGTAAATGAATAGACTAATTTTCTACTGATGTGGGTCCAGAATTCATGTGATAATCAGCTCTGTGGAAATATTTAAAGTACTTTAAAATCACTTAACAGTAAATTTTTCAGATTTTTAGTATAAATAGCATTTTGAAAATAGAAGTTATTAATATTTTAAATTATTGAATCTTCTATAAATTTGAAGTTTTAGAGTTAAAGCTGTGAAAATATGACATATATTAAAATATATAGTTGGATATATATGAGTTAATATATTGTGATGCTTCATTAATTTCCTAGTATACAGAAATTAACTGAAGATTAGCTTAAAAGAAAGCTAGTTTCCTCACCAGTCATCTTAGAGTTATCTTGTCTGAATGTCTTAAAGATGATGTTATCTTTCCCTATGAGTAAGACTGTTAAAGAAATATGGGTTATAAAAGTAGATGAGACAAAAGAATCTAAAAATTAAAACTGATCTTAAACTTGGCACCTATTCAAAGCATATTTTGAAAAATAAAATAAATCATATTTATTTGTCACTATAATTTATAATGTCAGTAAATTTTCAGCTTCAAATACAAACTGCAAAGGAAAAGAGAGTAGCTCTTCACTAACAATACATAGACCAGGTAACATCTTGCCAGAAAGGAGATATATTCTATACTGATTGACAGAATTTTATATTTCAAATAATTAAAAATTCCCAATAATAAACTGTACATAATTATACCCACTTAGTAATTTTTATAAACTAGATATGCAATAAAGATGTTTCTAGACTAACACAAATGTTACTTTATAGATTAAAAATAAGGAGCAATGAAGAACAGTTATCAATTCACTTATATCCTCTCTTGGATACAATAAGCCATGGAATCTTTTTTTCAAATGTAAAAAAGTCTACTTATTTTGTTTACTGGGTTTAATAGTGTCCCCCCAAAATTTATGTCCACATGAAAACTCAGAATGTGACCACCTGTAGAAATACGATCCTTGTAGATGTAATTAGTTAAGATGAGGTCATACTGGATTAGGGAGAAACTTAAATCCACAAATGACTCCTGTGGTTATAAAAAGGCCACGTGAAGACGCACATACACAGAGCGCCATGTGAAGGTGGAGCTAGAGGTTGGAATGGTGCATCTACAAGACAAGAACTGTCTAACCACCAAAAGTTAGGAAAGAGACATGTGAGAGTTTCATATTCAGAGCCTCCAGAAGGAACCAAGCCTGCCAAGACCACGATTTCAGACTTCTGTTCTCCTGAACCGTGAAAAAATAAATTTCTGTTGTTAAAGTCACCAAGTTATTAGTAATTTTTATGACAGCCTAACTAATACACATTTTCTTTTTCACAGTTTGAAAGCATGTATTTTTTCTAGCCACTATATTTAAGGCACAGGATTTTAGTAAACTCCAATTGATTTGGACAAGATTTAATGAAACCCAAGCAAAGAAAAGAGAAATAAGGCATGGTTCCTGTCCTCGAGATAATTATAGATTCTTTCAATCCTAATAAGCCATTTCAAAGAAAAAAAAAATTTTAAAGGAAGACAAGCCAAAGAAGTATGCTACTCCAAATGTAGGTTCCCACAAAATATTTATTTTCTTAAAATAAAAATATAAAATTGAGTTAATACATGGAAGGGGACAGATGTATATCAGGTCTTAGATACATATCCCTGAGTTTCTCACCGGAAAACTTGTACTACCAATAGCACTTCACATTTCCCAGCCATGCTAATATTTTAACTGTCTCAGATTTGTCAGGATTAACACAAATTTCATATCTGTGTAGAATCAAAACCACAGTTTATTTAACTTGACTTATTAAGTACTGTGTTATTCACCAGGCTGGTTATGCTTTTGTGATTTTTTTTTATGATTTGTAGGTTAGCATATTTGTAGGTTAGTATTATTTTTCTATTGCAATTTGGTAATTTCTATTATGATTTGTTGTTTTTCTTCTTATTAGCATGAGCTCATTATAAATAAGGCTATATTAGTACAGTCTATGCTATTGATTGTGTCAATATTTTGATCAAATTTTAATTTATTTAATGGTTCTGGGCATAGCTACCAACATTTTCTCCTGGATAACTATTTGACATTTCAGATTCAACAGGTTTAAAACTAAACTTCCATTATTTCCCCTCAGAATTAAACTACCTTAAGTTTTCTTATTCTTAATTAATAGCAATTTCATCTTTCTAGGTGTTCAGACCAAAATTCTTATTGTTGTGTAATAAAAAAAAATATATTTGGTCTTTGTCCCTGGTTCCTAAATTAGCAGAGTTTCCAAAGTCCTTGAATTTCTTAAGTAATAGGATTATCTTTTGCTATTCCTAAGAAGCCCCTTTCAAATATACCTAAATTTATGCTAGGGAGGTAACTCTTGGCTGACCCCTACCTATCTTCAGGATGGGGGCTGATTTCCAGAACAAACAACCAAATGATTAGAGGGACGGTTAGAGCTTTCAGCTTTACCTTCTAAACTCTGGGGAGAAACAGGTGCTCCAGATCAAATTCAGTCACTAATAGCAATGACTTAATCATCCATGCCCACTTAATAAAACCTCCACAGAAAACCTTAAACTAAATTGTTAATTTTAAAGAAAAAAAAATCAAAACAAAAAAAAAAAAAAAAACAAAAGAGCTTCTGGGTTTGTGGACACATCAAAGTGCTGGAAGGGCAACACACCCAAAGAACGTATGGAAGTTCCACATACCACTCATCCTTGTTTTGTAGTTAGTGTCAGAATTGAATCTAGCTGTTGTTAAAGCATTGGTATTAGAAGAGACACCATGTATTTGGTGTTAGAAAGAACTTGAGATCTTGGTATCATCCTCAACTCTTTTATTTCTCATAAAACCTAGCCAGAACTCAGGTTTTGGGATGGAGGAGTTGTCTCTGGCTGGCTTGGCCTAAATGCTTCGTCTGTGGGCACCAGTGGAATTCTGTGTATGCCAAATTATTGAGGTCATGGATAATGTTGTCTTTATCTTACTTTCCCTAAATAGGCAGATAATGTGTGGCTTATCCCTTTGTTCTGATCTTAGCCAGAGCTAAATCAAGCCTAGGTTATAATTTTGTGAAAGGTGTAAGGTCTTTGTCTAAATTCATTTTTTTAAACCTATGAACATTCAATTATTCCAACACTAATATCTGAAAAAGCTATCTTTTCTCCATTGAATTACATTTGCCACCTTGTCAAAGATCAGTTTGGCAATATTTATGTGAATCTATTTTGGGGCTTTATATTCTGTTCCATTGATGTATATGTTTCTTCACTTGGCTTATATCACACTGTTTTGATTACTATAACTTTATAGTGAGGCTTGGAATTGGATAATTTTAGTTTTCCAACTTTGTTCTTCTTTTTAGTATTATATTGGCTATTCTGAGAATTTGCCTTTCTATATTTTGGAATCAGCTTATCAATATGAATTACATATTTATAGCTGTATGTATAAACAGTATGTGTAAACAAAATATGTATAAACACATATACATGTTTTATAATCAATTTATCCCAGCAAAAATGTTTGCTGAGATTTTGACTGGAATTGCATTGAATCTATAGATAAAGTGGGAAAGAATGGCCGTCTTAGCAATATTAAGTCTCCCAATCCATGAATGTATATATCTCTCCATTTATTTAGATATTCTTGATTTCTTTATTGGACTTTTGTTTTTCCACATATACATCCTGTATATATTATGTTAGTTTCATAACAAAGTATTTTATGTTTTTTAAGTGCTATTTTTAAATGTGTTTGTTTTTTAATTCAAATTGTTCTTTGCTGGCATATGAGAAAGCAATTGATTTTTATATAACCTTGTTCCTGCAGGCTTTCCGTAATTGTTTATTAGTTCCAGGAGTTTATTTTTTTTTCTATTTTTAGTAGAAACAGGAGCTCACTCTTGCTCAGGCTGGTCTCAAACTCCTGACCTCAAGTGATCCTCCTGCCTCAGCCTCCCAGAGTGGTAGGATTACAGGCATGAGCCACTGTGCCCAGCCGCAATTCTTAAATTTTTGATATTATCTTCACATTTCCCTTTTATAAAAATTTAAACACATGAACTCTTCACTGAGAGCTGGTAACATGAACTCACGAACAGTCCCTGGCAAAGAGTAACTGTCACACTACAATGCTGTTGTGGGGGTGAGGGGAAACTCCCCCTTTCCCCCAAAATTTTGCCAAAAGATCAACTCGCAATTAAATTAGAGTAATAAGAGGAAGAGGTTTATTTACTGTGTGCATGGGGAGAATCACAGAGTGATTACCCAATATCCCAATGGGATTCAGATATTTTTATTCCTTCCTTTTCGTGGGGATGGGGAGATGAGGAATACAGGTAACTCTGTTCAGGGGCAGTAAATGGTTGCTAGGGAGGATGAATTGATACTTGGGAGAATGAATGGATGGGGAGGGGGAATAGATTGATTTGTAAATTAACCGTAGAGACAGATATTATGTTTAAAATTATTTGGGACAGGTCTGGTTGCATTCTTGATTTTTCTTGGCTGCAATATAGTGAGATAATATGGAAGGAAGGAAAGTTGATTGTTCTTTTCATGTGGGTCCATCTGGTTATACAGATAGAGGGAAAGCCCCTTCTAAGGGCTTGTTGATCTCTAACAGCCTTTAATTCAAAATACTCTCTGTACCAATGAAGCATATTTGAGGGTAAAATTTTCTGAGCTTCTTTACTGGTAAACTTGTATTGGCTTATGGGGAAAAAATTGGAGTCAAGTGATGCATTCTAATGACTGATTTTCAAATATAACTGACTGATAAGTTTTTTGGTTTCTTGTTTTAGTAACTTGCCACATATCACAATACTCCAAAGTTTAGTGGCTTAAAACAAACTTTATTTCATAATCTATTCTGTGATCAAAAATTCAGGATGGTACAATGGAGATGGCTTGTCTCTGCTCCACTGCAGCTGGAACTTTAGCTGAGAAGATTTAAAGCCTGGGTAAGCTTGGCTACTTATAGCTAGAATTACACAAAGGGATATTCACTTACATGGGTGTAGTTGTTAGCCTAAGTCTCAGCTGGACTGTTGATGTGAACACCTACATATGACTTCTCCATGTTACCTGAGCTTCCTCTCCTCACAGTAGCCCTAGGGCCATTAGATTTCCTATGTGACAATTCAGAGCTCCAGTGTTAGTGTTCTAGTGAATGATGCAAAAGCTGCCTCACCTTTATGACCCAGGCTTGAAAGTCACTGAATGCCACTTAAGCCATTCATTGTCTTGGTCACAAGGAAGGCACAAACACAATTTAAAGGGAATGGAATTAGCTATATCTATTAGTAGGGTTGTGGCAATGTTCTAAGTAATCTTGTCAAATGGGAGGTATTGCCACGGTGATCATTAGAAAATATGATCTGCCACTCATTGCTTAGAGAAAAACTAAATTATACCATTCCCAAATTTATATATATGTGTGTGTGTGCATGTAATCCCTTGTTGACTTTGTTACATAGAGAAGATTTTAATGTGTAAAAATTCTTTGCAGTTTAGCTATTTCATATCTTTCATATGTTTGTCTGTATAATCTTATTGCCTTTTGGTTTTCCTAAAATCCTGTACTGCTTATTTCCCTGAGGATTTTTAGCTGCAGGGTTTCTGGATTAGAGTAATTGATCTATTGATACACTGGTATCTCAAATACAAAAGAACTTATACTAAAGGGTTGAGATTTAGAAATATGAGGTTTGAAGTGGCAATTGATATTGCTTATCAGAAATGTTGGACATATCCACTTTATTCCCCTGAGCATACATTTTACAATGTAAACCTATGCTTTAGAGCAAATACTTGAAAGTGAGGCCAATAATTTCAAAGACTTTACAGACGAGAGTATACTGTATGTTATTAGTCGCTGTGAAATCTATTTTACAATTGCTGATATTTGTTAGCAAATATTAATATGTGCTTGGTATTACATGAAAATTTATATTAGGTTCAAATTTTAACAATCAATTCTGATTATAATTATAATTATAAATTTATTCAAATGAGAAAAAAGTAAGCATTCAAAACTAGGTAATATGCAAGAGTGTATACCTTGACTAAAATTTGCTTTCTTTTTTTTTTTTTTTGAGACAGAGTCTCACTCTGTTGCCCAGGCTAGAGTGAGTGCCGTGGCGTCAGCCTAGCTCACAGCAACCTCAAACTCCTGGGCTCAAGCGATCCTCCTGTCTCAGCCTCCCGAGTAGCTGGGACTACAGGCATGCACCACCATGCCCGGCTAATTTTTTCTGTATATATTTTTAGCTGTCCATATAATTTCTTTCTATTTTTAGTAGAGATGGGGTCTCGCTCTTGCTCAGGCTGGTCTCGAACTCCTGAGCTCAAACGATCCGCCCACCTCGGCCTCCCAGAGAGCTAGGATTACAGGCGTGAGCCACCGCGCCCGGCCAAAATTTGCTTTCCATGTTTAGCATAACCGTTAACATAACCCTTGAAGATAATGGAATAAAAATAGGGCATAGTATATGTTATATGGTCAATATTATGCTAGAAGTTTATACAGAACTTTGAAACAAAATAAACATTATGTTTTCCTGCTATTTTCTCTGTGAAGTCAGATCTTTACTTTTTAAGCCTTTCAAAATTTTCAGATATCTTTTGATTTATTATTGCTTTCTCAACTCTTACACTTTCTGCCTCAGAAATACATGTCCTTCTTAGAATTACTATCAGTCTTTTTGCTTACATAACTAACATTTTCTCTCTCATAACTTTCATATTTTTATTCTGCTTTGTATCTAGAAAAAATCTTAAAATGGACTTTAACAAAACCAAATTAATTTTATTTAATAATCATATATTCAGAACACTACATAACTACATGTTACTTGAACAATTAGCAAAAAGTAAAAATATCCAAGGTACCTACAAGTAGGTCCAAAAATGCAATATTATTAGCATCCCTGAATTCTATTATTCTTCCTTTCTGACAATCTTATCCACTCCCATCATACATACAGCCATTAACACCAAAGGATAGTGTTACTTCCTTTAAAAATTTATGTAATCAGACTGATACAGTATATACTCTTTTTAACTAGCTTTTTTTGTTTAAGATTTTATGATGTGGCTGGGCGCAGTGGCTCACACCTGTAATCCTAGCACTCTGGGAGGCCGAGGAGGGTGGATTGTTTAAGCTCAGGAGTTCGAGACCAGCCTGAGCAAGAGTGAGACCCTGTCTCTACTAAATATAGAAAGCAATTAACTGGACAAGTAAAAAAATATATATAAAAAGTAGCTGGGCATGGTGGCACATGCCTGTAGTCCCAGCTACTCGGGAGGCTGAGGCAGGAGAATCACTTGAGCCCAGGAGTTTGAGGTTGCTGTGAGCTAGGCTGATGCCATGGGACTCACACTAGCCTGGGCAACAGAGGGAAACTCTGTCTCAAAAAAAAAAAATAATAATTAATTAAAAAAAAGATTTTATGATGTATGATTCATTGATAATGTTGATGTTCATTTTCATTATTTTGTTCCACAGTTTAATATACCAAATATATGAAAACACACACACACATGCACTTACACAAATATGCACATCTAATCCATTCGACTCTTGTGTATAAAGATGATTAGACAGGAAGAAAGAGAGGAAGGGAGGGAGGCAGGGAAAGAAGGTAGAAGAAATGGAGGGAGGAAGAGAGAGAAGAGAATTTTTTGGGTTATAGGATATGCATAAGTTCAATTTTAATATGCAATAAACACTCAAATGTGTCCAAATTGCTTCTAAAAATATGTATGCCCAGAACAGTACAGATATTTTCCAGCTGCATGGCATCCTTGACAAATTTAGCCTTGGCAATTATTTTATTTCATTCATTTGGTGAGTATATAGTGATATTTCACTGTTTTAAATTTATTTTTCCTAGATTATTAAAGATATTGGGAAAATTTTCATATATTTGTCTATTGTCCATTTGGATAGCACATTATGTGAAGTGCCTTTCAAAGCTGTAACCTACTTTTTTATTGTCTTGTATTTTTTTATGATTTTAAAGAATGTGTTATGTATTTTGTGTATAGTATGTTTTCTTTGTGTATGCTGAAAATAACCTCTCATTATTTGTTTTTATCTTTTCACTGACTTAATGTTATAGTTGTTTAACATTGGTCTCTATATTAATGTTAAATTTATCACCATTCAATTTTTATTACTAGAGCTTCCTGCCCTACCACAAGACGATGAAAGTATGTTCCTATATTAGGGTCTAGAAATTTTGCTGATTTTCCTTTAACCTTCAGTTCTATAAATTATATAAAATAATTTTTTTCTATGGTGTGGAAAAGGAGGCAAGATGTATCTTTTCCCATTTGAATAACTGATTGGCCCAACATAATGTATTAAAAATCCTTTCTTTCTCTTTGTTGCCTCTTCATTTTCGTCAAGTGCCCTGTGTGCAAATCTATTTTTGAGAACCCTCTTCTGATATATTATTCTAATTTTCATCATTGTAGGAATACTATACAGTTTCAATTTAGTTAGCCTTAGCATTAGCCTTGATATCCAGTAATGTAATTTTTCCAACTTTGTTAATCTTCTTCAAGAAGTCTTGGTTTATTTGCAATTTTCCTTATTATATAAAATTCAGAACTAGCTTTCAATTATTACAAAAACTACAACTACTGGGATTTTTATTGAAACTGAATTGAATTACAAATTAACATTAGAATAATTGATATCATTATGGGATACAATCTTCCAATACATGAGCATAATGTACTCCTCTATTTATTTAGGTCTTGTTTGGATTGTCTCAAGTAGTTTTTTAATAGTTTTTGTGTCTCTGTAAAATAAAACATATATTTTGTTAGATGTATTCCAAAGTACTGAATGAGCTTAATGTTTTTGTAAATGATATCCTTCTTAATTTCATTTTGTGCTTTTTCATGGATATAGGCATACATCTAATTTTTGTGTATTAACCTGATACCCATTTGTATTGCTAAATCTGATTCTAAAATCCCCGTTTATTACATTCTTGTCAATTTTCTACATATACAATATCATTTACAAGTATTGACAGAATTAGTTCTTGCTTTAAAATACTTGATGTTTTGCAGTGGTTGTTTTGTCTTTTTTCTTCTCTTATTTAACTTGCTAGGACAGGGGTGGAGAACCTCTCATGTTGGAATGCTGAATTAATTTAGCTGTAATCAAATAAAGCCACACTCAAGAAACTTCAATTAGACATACTTAAAAAAGAACATTATTTTATAAAAATCTAACTATTATGTACTTAATAATTTCAAAAATGGAAACTATTTGTTAATTTTAAAGTTAACTAAACTTTTAATGACTTTGTTGTGTCTGCTTTTGGTTGGAAAGCATTTAGATATTTGGTTGCAGCATGAAGCTTCACAGTTTCAGTTGATCCTCTAGATGATAATTAGCTCTTTGTGACCTTAGGGCATCTTGATTTGGGTTAGGCAGGAGAATGTAGATTCATGGCAATAAGTGGTTGAAAATCAAGAAAGCACGGACATATTGCCAAAGGCATGGGTATTCTATAGCATTTTTCCATACTTCAACTGGATTTTTCTTAGCATCAAACAATGACTTTAAAATGTCATCTACTGAGAGCTCAATCAATTCAATCTGCAGTTCTTTAGGTGCTTTGGTGGTATCAGCTAGGTGAAGCTGAAATGCTAGTTTGAGTGTGATGTCATGATTCTCAAAGTCAGTGAGCCTTTCAGTATATTCTCCAATCAATAGGTCTATAACAGCTGCATATTCCTCAAATCATTCATATATATCAGTCCAGTCATCAAAGACCTTTGCTAACTGGACAAAATTTTCATCTGAAATTTCCGTTTGAAGAAGAAGTGTTTTGAAAAAATATGGCTTTTTTCCAAAATGCTTGGACTTTTTTGCCACATGTCACATATAGACTTAGTTTTATCTTGCAAAAAAAATTCAAGTTGTTTTGGTTTGACATGGTATCACATAGAAATGCTGCATTCCTATAGAAATCTTGTTTCAATAATTTACACTGCTGATTCTGTTCTTCATAAAATTTAACTATCTGTTCTCCCAGATAAAATTTTGACTAACACCTGTCCCTGCAATAGCCAACACACTTTAGAACAATTTGGCCAATACACTGAATATCTCATCATTCAATTTTAGCATGTTATAAAACTGATGATGCCATGTTTCATTTGCATGAATATAATTAACAATATTTATAACTTGTTGCAAAGTGTCACTTAAAATAGTAGCTTTAGCACAGAGATTTTGCAGATGCAAGATACAATGAAAAGAAATGAGAGCATCTGGATCTGTTAACACTTTTTTTTACCTGTGCAATAAACCCCTTACGTTTTCCTATCATGGAAGGTACACCATCTGTACATACACTCACTAAATTTACCAAATTCAGTCCATGACATTTATCTCAAAAGTTATTGAAGATATCTATTCCTCATGTTCTGTTTGCAAGGGTACCCAAAACAAGTAACTCTTTGTAGCAAAGAAAATCTTTTGTTATGACCCAAATGAAATATAAGACCTGTGCCAAGTCAGTAGTATCAGTTAATCCACCCAAAGTGATTGAATAATATATATTTTCCTTTTGAAGTATTACATGAAGTTGTTCTGTTAAGTTGAAGGCAATTCATGCTGCCAATCAGTTATGGTTCTTCTTGAAAGGCAGTTGTTTTTACTTTGAAACGTTATTGGGGTCTAAGCATCCTACAACTTAGATAATGCGTTCTTTCACAATCACTGAATGGCTTCCCTTTTTTCCCCTGAGTATGTAAACTACTTTATAAGTTGCTTCAGTGGCATTATTTTCAGATCTTATTGCTGCTTGAAAGAATTTTCTTTGCTTTTGCTTTTCATCTTTTGATTTCTGCAATACAACCATTTGTGCCTCTTCCTTTAATTTAAAGTATTTGTGATCCTTATGTGTGTTATAATGTTGATTATCATTGAATTTCTTTAATATTGATATTGCAGTATCACAGAGCAAACAAATCATGTTATCTTTAGCAGAAAGAAGATACTATTACAATTCCCAACCCTCATTAAAAAATCTGTTTTCTTCCCTCAGCATTCTCTTGGTCTTTGACATAATGGGCTATTAAGCAGACAGAATTAAAAAATACTGGTTAGCTGTACAACTATTGACAAACTCCACTTCAAAGACGTAGTGCACCGTCACCAAAAGCTGATGACAGACTGGCATACCCAACCCCCACAAACTCTTGCCAACCAGCCTCATATCATAGTGGCACCAGTCAGGCAGGGAAAGCAAGAACTAAATACTAATGTTCTAATTGTGCCAGTCAATCTGGGAGGATTATTTCGTTGAAACTTATTTTATTCTTAAATATGTTCATTCAAAAAATAAAATAAAAATGTAAAAGCCAAACAAAAATGTATAGATAAAAATAAAACAATTTGTTCTGTAAAATTTAGATTCAGTCAAAATACTGCACTTAAGGACTTAGAAGGCCACATGTGGCCTTAAGGCTGCAGGTTCCCCACTCTTGTGCTAGGGTCTCCTTGTAATACATTAAAAATAATGAAAACAGACATAGTTTCCTAAAGTTTCAACATTTCACCATTATGATGTTTGTTGAATTTTATTTGATCATGCACTTAAGCAGAATAAGAAAATTTCTATTTCTAGTTTTTAACTAAATAAATGTAGATAAATTGGACTACATCTTTGGTAATGTAGTGAATACACAATGATATTAAGGAGCTGTTTTCAATTTACATTCTCATATATTTTGTTCATTTCGATATTCCCTTTTGTGAAATGTCTACTAAATTTTTGTCATTTTTTTACATTAAATGGGCTGAATGTTCCTTTCTGGGTTTGTTGCACTACATTATGTAATAGGGATCGGAATCTGCTGTTGAGTATATGAATTACAGATACCTTCTCCCTTCTCGATATTCCTTTTCTCCTTCATCATTTTATGCAGACAAATAGCAAATCTAATTGAGTGTATTCAAGTTTATAAATGTTTCCTGTATGTCCAATGTTTTGTTTTCTGTTTCTTATCCCTGAAGATAAAATTCTATATTTTAATTTAAAGTTTTTACTGTTTTTCTTTTTGAATTTAAGTCTCTTATCCATCTGGAAATAATTTTCATATATATTGTGAAGCAGAGTTAAAGATTCTATTTTTTCCTGGGCGTATATATCATTGACCTATGACCATTAATTATAAAGAAAATGCCTCTCCTCACAGCACTGTGGGTCATATATATCAGGTATATGTTTATTTCTTAGTCTTTTTATATACACTTCACTTACCTCCGTTTCTTGATGCAACTGTATAAACCTTCAGTATTCAACTGCCTTGTTGCTGAGTGTGTCTAACTCAAGCCCACACATCACACTTTTCCTTATTCTCCCAGAAGTCTCTACAATGCTGAAGTATGGGATTAAGGTAGATTACTGACAGATAAAATACTGGGTATGTAATCCCCCTAGAGAACTCTCCAATAGAGGTGAGTGGAAGCTATTATAAAATGCTGATTTTCAGTCTTCTAGTCAACAATTCTGAGAAGCATTGTTAAGTACAAACCAGAATTGAAATTTATTTGAATATGTTTGTGACCAACTTGATAATATACTCTTGATATTAATTTTCTTACTTCCCTCTTTTAATGTTTGGTCCCTAATCCCTGCTCCCTCAGATAATCTCCCCGATACACTCTCTTTCACACAAGCTACCATTTTAAGATCTATTCTGGGTGAAATACAGACTAAGACTTTAGGTTTTTCAAATAATCAATTTTAGACTTTATAAATTTATTGTTCTGGATTTTTAAAATTTCCATAATTTCTTCTCTTATCTGTACAGGTAGCTTTCTTTTAATTTCCTTCTATTAAATTAGCTGTTTTCATTTTATTTTGAGTTCACTGAGATATTTAGATCACTGGTTGTCAGGTTTTCTTCCTTTTTAATATAGGAATTTAGAGCTACAAGGTTCCTAGCAAATTTTACTTAAAATGAATACTACAACTTGTGGTTTTTATTATTTTCTCATCATTTAAACAACATTTTATAGTTTCCATTAAGATATTTTCTTTGACCTAAGAGAAAATTTAGAAATGTACTGTTTAACTTCCAATTTTGATTTTCTAGTTATAATTTGGTTATTTATTTTACTTTAGTTCTACTGTAGTCAGACACCACATTTTGTATTGAGTCACATAAAACATACTTTTATGTGCCTTTTTATCTCCCACTCAATTTTAGGGGTTAGTATTTCATTTGCAATTAAATAAATGTGCATTTGGACACTGTTGTTTACATTGTTATATGCATGTCAATTAGTAAAATTTTGTCATGCATATTGTTTCAAGTTTTCTGTTTTCTTACTGATTTTTCTTTCAGTTATAAAGAATTTTTTTGTGATCTATAACTTAGATTATAGATTTATCTGTTTCTTTTTTTAATTCTGGCGAATTTTGATTATCTGTTTTGACTACTTTATTGAGGTATCATTCATATACAGTTAACTGTGCATATTTAAAATGTATATTTGGGTTACTTTTGACAAATGTTTATGCCCATGAATCCATTACCACATTCAAGATGAAGAACATATGTTAAATATCTATAATTCCCTAAAGAACATATTGTAGATATCTATAATCCCCTAAAGATTCTTAGTGCTTCTTTGTAATCCATTTTTCACCCCATTTTGTCAGCCCTCATAACAAAATCATACAGCCAACATCAATTTTCTGTCAAACTGATTAATTTGACTGTACCCCCCCCCATCACCTACCCCCCACCAAAACTGGGGTTATGTCCCAATAAACCCATGATAAGTCAAAAATACCATTTAAGTCAAAAATGCATTTAATACTTCTAAACTAGTGAACATTCTAGTTTAGCCTAACCTACCTTAAACATTTTGAGAACACGTTAGCCTTTATTTGGACAAAATCATCTGGCAACACAGTACAACGTAGAGTAACATTTGTTCGCCCTTGTGATCACATGGCTAAATGAGAGCTGCCGCTCACTGCCACCGCCCAGCGTCTGAGATAGTATTATATAGCGTATTGCTAACCTAGGAAAAAAATCAAACTTCAAAATTGAAGGTATGGTTTCTTCTGAAGGTATATCACTTTCACGTCGCATTGTTGGTTTTCAAATTTATCTATTCTATTTTTTACCTGGCTTATGGAATTCTCTTTGCCTTAAATTCTGCCCTTTGTCTGCCTGGCACTTCCTGGTTACCTCGCAAGATCAAGCTCTGATTTACCCCAAAATGTATTTCACTACCTTCCTTGTACAATGTCTTTGTTCTTCAGGTTCTGAAGTCCCTATGCCATACTGACATTCTTATATTTTAGGCTGTCTTATTTGATTAGGAGTTTCATGCAGGAAGAATCAAGTGTTATTTACTCTTTAACCTGCCTCAGAGCTCAACACATATTAAGAGCTCAATATATTTTTTTGTGTTATGAAATAGTAAACAGAATTTTATAATTCTCTGCCTTGTTGAATATCTGTAAAAGCTTGTAAATAAACATTTCTTACTAAATGTAAAGACACAGGGAATTACCTTGATTACTTCTAAGACTTGAACCATTCAGAGTGCAATTAACAAATAAAACGAGATATCAAGATACTTCTGAGAACATGATTTGATTTAAAATTTAATCATCGCTCACTGATGACTGCTATAGGAGTTTAACTTATTAGATACCATCTGCTGCCTAAACATCTAGGGAATATTTTTAAGGAATATCTTTCTAGAGGAAATGATAATCTTGTGCCAACTTGTTTATCACTTATCTGGTTGCTGGCATTTAAACCTTGTAACAACAAAAATTATAGTGGAGTGCATAAGGCAATAAATGAAAACTAAATATGATAAGAGCACAATGAAAATGTAAATGACTTTTTTCCCCCAGATTCATTACTTCTAGTATCATAATGAGCTATGTAAATGTGCGGCTAGGTTAAAAGGCAATTGTGGAGTGATTCAGAACGCCAGCTTCATTCAGACAAGTGCTAGTTTTGAGTATTGGCTGTACCTTTAAATACCATTGTGACCTTGCATAATTGAGAAACCATTGTAACCTTTGTTTTCCTATCATAAATAGTGAATAGCAATCTTGCAAATTGTGGTAGCAAGTGTATGCATATGTACATATTTAATTATTTTATTCATGGCCCACACAATTTGGGTAACATGATCATTGACTAAAGGGGTCCAGAATATATCACCCCATGATATACCACTTTGGCATAAAGATTATTTTGAGCCAAAGACAATTGAAAATCAGTATATAGAAAAAGTGTTCTCTGCCCTCCTCCTTTCTGCCTAAAAGCAGGGCAAAATTTCCCTTTTTGAGGGTGGCAAAAATCTCCCTTGGGAAGTTATTACACCAGGAAGAGGAGAGCACCTCTTATTATCAGAGATGGAGAGCTGGCACCAAGATTAGACTGCATAAGAAAACCTTACTAAAATAACCCTTATCTTCATTAGTTTCCTCCATAAATTTCCTGTCTATTCCCCACAATTTATTGTCCTTTGAAGCCCAAACACGCTTTCTGTTGTTAAAATGGTACATAAACTCCGAGTTTAAACACTTCTTTGAGTTTTACTTCCTTTTTGTAAACACCTGTGCATGTAAATATTAATAAAAATTATATGCCTTTTCTCCTGTTAATCTATATTTGTTAGTTTAATTCTCAGGCTCACAGTCATAAACCCAAGAGTTTAGAGGAAAATTTTTCTTTTCCTACAGTACCCTTATATATTAGACATTTTTACTTTGATAAAATAGTTGAAAGTGTATGTATTCTAAGAATGAGGTGCTTTGTAAAATCTATCTACAAAATTAAAAGAAAAAAAATGTTTGAAAAACTAATTCTTCAAGAGTTACCTGGTTCACAAATGTTTCTAATTACTAGGAGTATTCATCTTTGCATGCTATATACATCCCAATAGTTTTGTTATATAGCAGACATCCTATGCTCAATAAATACATTAATATTTGCAAATGCCCTGGTGTTCTCATTTAATTAGCAGTCCATTTTAAAGTTCTTGTATCAGTTTTCTAAGGCTGCCATATGTTACCACAAACTTAGTGGCTTAAAACAATAGAAATTTATTCTCTTACAGTTTTGGAAGCCAGAAGTCGGAATCAAGTCATTGATAAGCATTCGCTGTCACTGGAGACTATAGGGAGAATTCCTTTCCTTGCTTTTTCTGACTTCAAGTGATTCCAAACACTCTTTGGCTTGTAGCTGCATAAAACCAATCTCTAACTCTGTCTTCACATGGCCTTGTCCTTCTCTCACTGTGTGTCTCTGTATCTCTCTTTTTGTGTATTTTATAGGGATACTTGTATTCAGTGGATGATGCAGGATTTATTTCCATCTGCAAAACCCCCTTTTTTCCAAATTAGGTCACATTCACAGGTTCTGAGCATTAGAATATGAGCATGTCTTTTAGGAGACTACATTTAACCTACTACAACAGTGATCAATCATGTAATTTTCAATCAATTAGCTTCCTAATCTTTATTTTATAGATATCTTAGTGTTTCAAATATATTTTTTTCTTTTTCTCTGATTTTCCATCATGATCATTTCTAACAACAGGCACTGAAATCTTCACATGTATTGTAATAAAACTACTGCTACTCTTGACTGCTATGTGTTTAATATATGCATTACATCAGGCAACAACGTAAACTTCACACCCATAATTATACTAGATCTTTATCAGAAACTAGAATTATATCCATTTTACAGATGTAAGAACTTTAAAATGCTAAGATATTTTGAAAGATTTGGGGACTAATTCAAGGTTAGTAAACACCAGAATTAAAATCTGGAGCCACGGCTCTTTGTTTACAAAGTGGTCTTAGCCACTATGCTGTATTCTCATATTCCTGTTTTGTACATTACCTTAAATTATCTTGAGAGAGGATGGTCAGGATGTTTTTTTTTTTTTTTTTTTTTTTTTTTGCATCTACTTTAGAGTTGTACACCAGGTGCTAGTTTTTCTCTAGTGTTGTTTCAGAATTTGCTGTTTCTTTGCCTTATGTTCTCTACTTTGGTCTTTCGTTTGGTTTATTTTACCTCTGTCTGTATCTTGCTATGAAATGAATTTCTTTTCTACTTAGGAAAAATCCAACTATAACTTTTACTTTTTGGACCTTACATTCTATCATAGCACTATTCTGTGCTGGGTCCTGTTTCCTGGGGTTTATTCATCACTGGTGTGGCAGGTTTCTCTATGTCTTTGTTCTATGCTTATGGCTTTTTAGAGTTCCCGAACTTCTTAAAACCTAGGAAAAGCTTCACATCTTATTTCTAAAGCAGGGGTCTCTGAACACTTTTGATAATTTACCATTGTCTGAAAAATAATTTTTATCTGATGGCTTTATGTGTGACTAGATGTGCGTGTATATACATGCACAATATACTGCTATGCTATGAACATCATAAAATATGCAAAAAATAAAAATTATAAAATTTAAAATCAACTAAAAACAAATATGTAGATTTTTTAAATATTTTCTCACTCATCCTAACAGATGGACTCATGCAACTGCAATAATTTTTACTTTGAGGTCCAGTGCTCAAAGGAACACAACTGTCATATTTACTACATGGCCACATGTGACTTTGTTCTCTTTGACCACCTTTGTTACTCCAAATAGTAGCTGCATTGCCTAATCTGATCTCATAGCAGTACTGGCCTCAGCCTGACTGTACTGTCTCCTAACCTTTGAATATCAGAACCTCTTTGATTTTTGCCTATGCTCTGCCATAGAAGAGATTTTGCATGGTATCTGCCCTGTCATATGGGAAGTATGAAGCAATTTTCAGAATACTGTTAAGATACTCTCCATTTCCCAAACCTGTAAGAAACAAATGCTGCCTTTAAGTTCTTTTTTCCTTCAAAGTATTTTTTTCAAAGGTAATTGAACAAGAGTTGAGGTTCATATTTAGCATGAAGCTACAGAAACTCATTATCACTTAGCTGCTGGTAGAAAAAGTTTTCTAACCGTATTATGTAACTTTTCTAGGTCCCTTGGCTTGTAATCAAATGGCTGTTGCCTTTTCCTGGATAGCTCGTGTGAACTAACAACATATATAAGCTTTTGTTTTAACTAATCACTATGAGAAGTTTCATTTGAATTTTTACTTTAGATGAAAGCATTTTCTAACGTGTTCTTTAACATTGATTTGGTAAAAACTATGACCCTCTGTAAATTGTTTAAAACTAATCCTAACACTAAATCAAGTAAGCACAGACAATTAAGGTGAAGAAAAGTCATTATTCAGTAGCTATTGATCTAACCAAATCCTGTTATCCATATTAAATACAGAGATCCTTAGATCTTTCTGTACTAACATTTGCAATGATTGGGGAAGAACTGGAAGGGATTATTTCAATAATTTTGACGGTAGTATTTTTGGAACGTATGAAAATAAGGTGTCACATTGATAGCCATTTCCAAAGCATCCATTTACTTATCTTTCAACATGATAATTGAAAAAAAAAGTGTGAAGAAAATCTTTAGGATAAATTCATCATTAATTAGTATATGGTAAGTTTTTGTGCATTTTAAAATTTGTTGCTATAATCATATCTGTGTTTTCTTACTGTTGTTTTACAGTAGCCATGGGTCCAACTGTGGAAATCATTTCTTCTCCTAACTCTCCCACCCCCTGGTCTCCCAAAACTCTTAACAGTGTGATGCAGACATTTTCATGACTTCTATTTAGAATATATAACACATTTGTTGGCCCCAAGCAAAATGTTCTAAAATATAATTTTATATAGTTTCAAATGATGACTTCTGGGTTTTAGTCTTAATTCTGACATTTGCCAGCTACTAAAGGAAGGAGGTGTTGCTTTTTTCCTAGGTGTCTCTATTTCTTTATTGGCACAATAATGGTTTTGATTGTTTAATAGCTATTAGGCACCTTTTACCTTTGTTCATCTATGTTGAGGTAAGAAGGTACTAGGTCGTATACATTTCTTCAGATATTTATATACATCTATTATTACAGATGATTTAAAAAGTGAGTAACTACACATATTTGGGCAGGAGACTGTTTTATAAAATAGATACAAACCCATCAAACTGTCTCTTTATATTTTATGCTACATGAATTGATCTGCCTATACAATTATTCATAGAAATATGATTTATTTATACAGAATCAAGTACAGACTTGAACATATTTTTTCTCACTTCTTGAATTTAAGATTACTGTATCAGACACTTCTTGGTTTGTATATTTTGTCATCACTGAATAAACATCATTTATGCTTATGTCTTGAAGTAGTTTATATCAAAATTTTTATATGCCAAGTTTCTTGACAGTATTTCTGACATTTCATAATTCAGTGGTAGATACAGTCAGCGACAGAACTCAGTATCACATTAACCACAACATGATATTTCCTGTGTCTGCATTGTTATTCTTTTACTTAAAGCAGATTTAAATATTTCTTATAAAGAGTTATGGTTTTCCAGACATAAGATTTCAAGAACTATGGAATATAAAATAATATCACCAGTTACAAAGTAACTTTGCCAACTACTTATATCTAACTTCATAAGTGTGGTATGTTTAAAAATTATATTTACTTGTCTATCTACCGATCTATCTATCTATCTATCTATCACTTTCTAATGGAAAGAAGTTGAAAACTGGTTCACTCCTGTAATCGTAGCATGCTGGGAAGCTGAGACAGGAGGATTGTGTGACGTCAGGAGTTCGAGACCACATTGAGCAAGAGCAAGACTGAATCTCTACAGAAAATAGAAAACTTAGCCAGGCCTGGTGGTATGTACCTGTAGTCCCAGCTACCCAGGGGGCTGAGAGAGCAGGATGGCTTGAGCCCAGGAGTTTAAGGTTGCAGTGAGTTACGATGATGCCACTGCACTCTAGCCAAGGCTACAGAGCAAGACTCTGTCTCAAAAAAAAAAAAAAAAAAAAAGTTGGAAGTTGAGACAGCTCCTGTTCCTACAGATAGCTTTAATCAGAGTAACTTAAAAGTGGTTTTACAGAATTTAATTACTTTAGTCTTTATATTATTAACTTTTAGTGGAAAACAAATATTTTATAACATCTTTTAAAAGTTATGGTTTTAATTTAATACTGAGAATTGTGTTCTCACCTTTCCCATTTTTTCAACCAGAGCAATTATATTTCCACTTTTTCCAACCAAGTGGCTTTGCTAAAATTGGGGCTTTTCTATACAATGAGCAGTGTGTCTCAAGATAAAACAAAACAAAATGAACAATATTTTTCTGGAGTACTTTTAAGCCAAAGATATTTTATATTTTATCACAACTAAATATTTGATTAAGAGCTAACCTCAAAAATTCCTTCTCATTAAGAAAAGTGTTGGTATGCCTTTTAAAATAAATATTAGTCCTGTCATTAAATGGGTGATTGAAAGACATTTAATTCTAAACAACTCTTTTGTAATCTCCTGGAAAAAAATTGAATTATATCGATTGTTTTAAAATCTAATATTTTATAGATTTTTAGACTTTTTACTATGTGCCAGGAATTATTTTGAGCAGAATGATGCATGAGTAACCTATTGAATGGTCACAGAAACCCTATGAGACAGCCAGTTTCTATGACACAGTTGAGGAAATTGAGGATTTGAGATATTACATAACATGTCCCAGGTCTCATTCCTGGTAAAACTCACAATGAATCCTTCAAGACTCATGCATTTGAACACACATGCTATGCTGCTTCAGAAACCAAAGACTGAAAATCCTTCAAGCCACTTTCTAGCTTTAAAATTGAAAATACAAAGCAGAGCTCAAACTCATATAAGAATTTATTGCTTCAGATACTTCAAACCTTTGTATATTAGCAATTTTAATCTATAGTAGGAATCATTGAACCGTAGTCCACAGGCAAAATCTGATTTACCACTTGTTTTTGTATAACCTATGCACTAAGAATGGTTGCTACATTTTTCAGTGATTGGGAAAAAAATCAATGCAAGAATAATATTTCTTGATATGTGGAAATTATCTAAAATGCAAATTTCTGTGTCCATAAATAATGTTTTATGAAAGCATAGCCATGCCTCCTCATCTCTCTATTGTCTATGGCTCTTCTTACAGTGCAATGTCAAGTTGAGTAGTTGCAATGGAGATATTCGGTCTGCGAGGCTGAAAATATTTACTATCTTCTCTTGTAAGAAAAAGTTTAGTGATTTATAACACCAGTAAAGAGTTGTTTATATTGAGTTAGAGATATTAATATAAAATTAATAAGTTTTTATTTTATACATATGTAAGTATTATTTTCAAAGAACCCTGAGGATATAAAATATAAGACAAATATCTAAGCAATGAATTATAACACAAAGCTATCAATCATGAAAAAAATGAGAACAATTAAAAGCTAAAATATGAGTATTGATTTTATATGCAATAGCATTTCAAAGAAAGGCTCAGATCAATGTTGGAATATGTAAGGAAAATTTTATGCCGAGGGAATTGTTGTGTGTTTAAAGCTGGACATCTTTCGAATAGAGGTAGGAAGAGATAGACTTTAGGTTTTAGCAAGAAACTCATTAAAAGGTAAAGAGGTAATGACTAGTACACAAGAGGACATAGATGGAGAACTGGGTTCTGGTGAAGACTATGGATGGCATGATCAAATAAACTTGTCTTGCCCATGTGGTCTGGTTCTTCTGCCCCCCAAAATAAAACTTTTTAAAACTTCTAGATTACTTCCTCATGTGCCATAAGGTCTAAACAATGGAGTTGTAATTTTGCAGTTCAAAAAACATCTTTTTAAACACACACACACACACACACACACACACATATACAGACTCTGTCTTATTTAGTCTCACAGCCAAATAGCTAATGTTGCTGAGATAGTTCTGTCATCATGGATATGTTTGTAATTTTTTATATATATATATATATATATATATATATATATATATATATATATGGATTGTGACCATCCATGACATGTCAACATTGCTGGGTCACCCTGTTGCATGTTTCTGGAAAGTT
>NW_027183196.1:0-22021 GCF_041146395.1 Eulemur rufifrons | reverse complement strand
ACATAGCAGTCAAGAGTAGCAGTAGTTTTATTACAATACATGTGAAGATTTCAGTGCCTGTTGTTAGAAATGATCATGATGGAAAATCAGAGAAAAAGAAAAAAATATATTTGAAACACTAAGATATCTATAAAATAAAGATTAGGAAGCTAATTGATTGAAAATTACATGATTGATCACTGTTGTAGTAGGTTAAATGTAGTCTCCTAAAAGACATGCTCATATTCTAATGCTCAGAACCTGTGAATGTGACCTAATTTGGAAAAAAGGGGGTTTTGCAGATGGAAATAAATCCTGCATCATCCACTGAATACAAGTATCCCTATAAAATACACAAAAAGAGAGATACAGAGACACACAGTGAGAGAAGGACAAGGCCATGTGAAGACAGAGTTAGAGATTGGTTTTATGCAGCTACAAGCCAAAGAGTGTTTGGAATCACTTGAAGTCAGAAAAAGCAAGGAAAGGAATTCTCCCTATAGTCTCCAGTGACAGCGAATGCTTATCAATGACTTGATTCCGACTTCTGGCTTCCAAAACTGTAAGAGAATAAATTTCTATTGTTTTAAGCCACTAAGTTTGTGGTAACATATGGCAGCCTTAGAAAACTGATACAAGAACTTTAAAATGGACTGCTAATTAAATGAGAACACCAGGGCATTTGCAAATATTAATGTATTTATTGAGCATAGGATGTCTGCTATATAACAAAACTATTGGGATGTATATAGCATGCAAAGATGAATACTCCTAGTAATTAGAAACATTTGTGAACCAGGTAACTCTTGAAGAATTAGTTTTTCAAACATTTTTTTTCTTTTAATTTTGTAGATAGATTTTACAAAGCACCTCATTCTTAGAATACATACACTTTCAACTATTTTATCAAAGTAAAAATGTCTAATATATAAGGGTACTGTAGGAAAAGAAAAATTTTCCTCTAAACTCTTGGGTTTATGACTGTGAGCCTGAGAATTAAACTAACAAATATAGATTAACAGGAGAAAAGGCATATAATTTTTATTAATATTTACATGCACAGGTGTTTACAAAAAGGAAGTAAAACTCAAAGAAGTGTTTAAACTCGGAGTTTATGTACCATTTTAACAACAGAAAGCGTGTTTGGGCTTCAAAGGACAATAAATTGTGGGGAATAGACAGGAAATTTATGGAGGAAACTAATGAAGATAAGGGTTATTTTAGTAAGGTTTTCTTATGCAGTCTAATCTTGGTGCCAGCTCTCCATCTCTGATAATAAGAGGTGCTCTCCTCTTCCTGGTGTAATAACTTCCCAAGGGAGATTTTTGCCACCCTCAAAAAGGGAAATTTTGCCCTGCTTTTAGGCAGAAAGGAGGAGGGCAGAGAACACTTTTTCTATATACTGATTTTCAATTGTCTTTGGCTCAAAATAATCTTTATGCCAAAGTGGTATATCATGGGGTGATATATTCTGGACCCCTTTAGTCAATGATCATGTTACCCAAATTGTGTGGGCCATGAATAAAATAATTAAATATGTACATATGCATACACTTGCTACCACAATTTGCAAGATTGCTATTCACTATTTATGATAGGAAAACAAAGGTTACAATGGTTTCTCAATTATGCAAGGTCACAATGGTATTTAAAGGTACAGCCAATACTCAAAACTAGCACTTGTCTGAATGAAGCTGGCGTTCTGAATCACTCCACAATTGCCTTTTAACCTAGCCGCACATTTACATAGCTCATTATGATACTAGAAGTAATGAATCTGGGGGAAAAAAGTCATTTACATTTTCATTGTGCTCTTATCATATTTAGTTTTCATTTATTGCCTTATGCACTCCACTATAATTTTTGTTGTTACAAGGTTTAAATGCCAGCAACCAGATAAGTGATAAACAAGTTGGCACAAGATTATCATTTCCTCTAGAAAGATATTCCTTAAAAATATTCCCTAGATGTTTAGGCAGCAGATGGTATCTAATAAGTTAAACTCCTATAGCAGTCATCAGTGAGCGATGATTAAATTTTAAATCAAATCATGTTCTCAGAAGTATCTTGATATCTCGTTTTATTTGTTAATTGCACTCTGAATGGTTCAAGTCTTAGAAGTAATCAAGGTAATTCCCTGTGTCTTTACATTTAGTAAGAAATGTTTATTTACAAGCTTTTACAGATATTCAACAAGGCAGAGAATTATAAAATTCTGTTTACTATTTCATAACACAAAAAAATATATTGAGCTCTTAATATGTGTTGAGCTCTGAGGCAGGTTAAAGAGTAAATAACACTTGATTCTTCCTGCATGAAACTCCTAATCAAATAAGACAGCCTAAAATATAAGAATGTCAGTATGGCATAGGGACTTCAGAACCTGAAGAACAAAGACATTGTACAAGGAAGGTAGTGAAATACATTTTGGGGTAAATCAGAGCTTGATCTTGCGAGGTAACCAGGAAGTGCCAGGCAGACAAAGGGCAGAATTTAAGGCAAAGAGAATTCCATAAGCCAGGTAAAAAATAGAATAGATAAATTTGAAAACCAACAATGCGACGTGAAAGTGATATACCTTCAGAAGAAACCATACCTTCAATTTTGAAGTTTGATTTTTTTCCTAGGTTAGCAATACGCTATATAATACTATCTCAGACGCTGGGCGGTGGCAGTGAGCGGCAGCTCTCATTTAGCCATGTGATCACAAGGGCGAACAAATGTTACTCTACGTTGTACTGTGTTGCCAGATGATTTTGTCCAAATAAAGGCTAACGTGTTCTCAAAATGTTTAAGGTAGGTTAGGCTAAACTAGAATGTTCACTAGTTTAGAAGTATTAAATGCATTTTTGACTTAAATGGTATTTTTGACTTATCATGGGTTTATTGGGACATAACCCCATCATAAGTCTAAAAGCATCTGTAGAGGACAGTCAAATTAATCAGTTTTGACAGAAAACTTATTGTTTGCCTGAGAATAATATGAGGGCTGACAAAATGGGGTGAAAAATGGATTACAAAGAAGCACTAAGAATCTTTAGGGGATTATAGATATCTACAATATGTTCTTTAGGGAATTATAGATATTTAACATATGTTCTTCATCTTGAATGTGGTAATGGATTCATGGGCATAAACATTTGTCAAAAGTAACCCAAATATACATTTTAAATATGCACAGTTAACTGTATATGAATGATACCTCAATAAAGTAGTCAAAACAGATAATCAAAATTCGCCAGAATTAAAAAAAGAAACAGATAAATCTATAATCTAAGTTATAGATCACAAAAAAATTCTTTATAACTGAAAGAAAAATCAGTAAGAAAACAGAAAACTTGAAACAATATGCATGACAAAATTTTACTAATTGACATGCATATAACAATGTAAACAACAGTGTCCAAATGCACATTTATTTAATTGCAAATGAAATACTAACCCCTAAAATTGAGTGGGAGATAAAAAGGCACATAAAAGTATGTTTTATGTGACTCAATACAAAATGTGGTGTCTGACTACAGTAGAACTAAAGTAAAATAAATAACCAAATTATAACTAGAAAATCAAAATTGGAAGTTAAACAGTACATTTCTAAATTTTCTCTTAGGTCAAAGAAAATATCTTAATGGAAACTATAAAATGTTGTTTAAATGATGAGAAAATAATAAAAACCACAAGTTGTAGTATTCATTTTAAGTAAAATTTGCTAGGAACCTTGTAGCTCTAAATTCCTATATTAAAAAGGAAGAAAACCTGACAACCAGTGATCTAAATATCTCAGTGAACTCAAAATAAAATGAAAACAGCTAATTTAATAGAAGGAAATTAAAAGAAAGCTACCTGTACAGATAAGAGAAGAAATTATGGAAATTTTAAAAATCCAGAACAATAAATTTATAAAGTCTAAAATTGATTATTTGAAAAACCTAAAGTCTTAGTCTGTATTTCACCCAGAATAGATCTTAAAATGGTAGCTTGTGTGAAAGAGAGTGTATCGGGGAGATTATCTGAGGGAGCAGGGATTAGGGACCAAACATTAAAAGAGGGAAGTAAGAAAATTAATATCAAGAGTATATTATCAAGTTGGTCACAAACATATTCAAATAAATTTCAATTCTGGTTTGTACTTAACAATGCTTCTCAGAATTGTTGACTAGAAGACTGAAAATCAGCATTTTATAATAGCTTCCACTCACCTCTATTGGAGAGTTCTCTAGGGGGATTACATACCCAGTATTTTATCTGTCAGTAATCTACCTTAATCCCATACTTCAGCATTGTAGAGACTTCTGGGAGAATAAGGAAAAGTGTGATGTGTGGGCTTGAGTTAGACACACTCAGCAACAAGGCAGTTGAATACTGAAGGTTTATACAGTTGCATCAAGAAACGGAGGTAAGTGAAGTGTATATAAAAAGACTAAGAAATAAACATATACCTGATATATATGACCCACAGTGCTGTGAGGAGAGGCATTTTCTTTATAATTAATGGTCATAGGTCAATGATATATACGCCCAGGAAAAAATAGAATCTTTAACTCTGCTTCACAATATATATGAAAATTATTTCCAGATGGATAAGAGACTTAAATTCAAAAAGAAAAACAGTAAAAACTTTAAATTAAAATATAGAATTTTATCTTCAGGGATAAGAAACAGAAAACAAAACATTGGACATACAGGAAACATTTATAAACTTGAATACACTCAATTAGATTTGCTATTTGTCTGCATAAAATGATGAA
This sequence comes from Eulemur rufifrons, assembly GCF_041146395.1. NCBI lineage: Eukaryota > Metazoa > Chordata > Mammalia > Primates > Lemuridae > Eulemur > Eulemur rufifrons. Next base: position 17,294 of record NW_027183196.1, on the reverse strand, counting down.
GGAGAAAAGGAATATCGAGAAGGGAGAAGGTATCTGTAATTCATATACTCAACAGCAGATTCCGATCCCTATTACATAATGTAGTGCAACAAACCCAGAAAGGAACATTCAGCCCATTTAATGTAAAAAAATGACAAAAATTTAGTAGACATTTCACAAAAGGGAATATCGAAATGAACAAAATATATGAGAATGTAAATTGAAAACAGCTCCTTAATATCATTGTGTATTCACTACATTACCAAAGATGTAGTCCAATTTATCTACATTTATTTAGTTAAAAACTAGAAATAGAAATTTTCTTATTCTGCTTAAGTGCATGATCAAATAAAATTCAACAAACATCATAATGGTGAAATGTTGAAACTTTAGGAAACTATGTCTGTTTTCATTATTTTTAATGTATTACAAGGAGACCCTAGCACAAGAGTGGGGAACCTGCAGCCTTAAGGCCACATGTGGCCTTCTAAGTCCTTAAGTGCAGTATTTTGACTGAATCTAAATTTTACAGAACAAATTGTTTTATTTTTATCTATACATTTTTGTTTGGCTTTTACATTTTTATTTTATTTTTTGAATGAACATATTTAAGAATAAAATAAGTTTCAACGAAATAATCCTCCCAGATTGACTGGCACAATTAGAACATTAGTATTTAGTTCTTGCTTTCCCTGCCTGACTGGTGCCACTATGATATGAGGCTGGTTGGCAAGAGTTTGTGGGGGTTGGGTATGCCAGTCTGTCATCAGCTTTTGGTGACGGTGCACTACGTCTTTGAAGTGGAGTTTGTCAATAGTTGTACAGCTAACCAGTATTTTTTAATTCTGTCTGCTTAATAGCCCATTATGTCAAAGACCAAGAGAATGCTGAGGGAAGAAAACAGATTTTTTAATGAGGGTTGGGAATTGTAATAGTATCTTCTTTCTGCTAAAGATAACATGATTTGTTTGCTCTGTGATACTGCAATATCAATATTAAAGAAATTCAATGATAATCAACATTATAACACACATAAGGATCACAAATACTTTAAATTAAAGGAAGAGGCACAAATGGTTGTATTGCAGAAATCAAAAGATGAAAAGCAAAAGCAAAGAAAATTCTTTCAAGCAGCAATAAGATCTGAAAATAATGCCACTGAAGCAACTTATAAAGTAGTTTACATACTCAGGGGAAAAAAGGGAAGCCATTCAGTGATTGTGAAAGAACGCATTATCTAAGTTGTAGGATGCTTAGACCCCAATAACGTTTCAAAGTAAAAACAACTGCCTTTCAAGAAGAACCATAACTGATTGGCAGCATGAATTGCCTTCAACTTAACAGAACAACTTCATGTAATACTTCAAAAGGAAAATATATATTATTCAATCACTTTGGGTGGATTAACTGATACTACTGACTTGGCACAGGTCTTATATTTCATTTGGGTCATAACAAAAGATTTTCTTTGCTACAAAGAGTTACTTGTTTTGGGTACCCTTGCAAACAGAACATGAGGAATAGATATCTTCAATAACTTTTGAGATAAATGTCATGGACTGAATTTGGTAAATTTAGTGAGTGTATGTACAGATGGTGTACCTTCCATGATAGGAAAACGTAAGGGGTTTATTGCACAGGTAAAAAAAAGTGTTAACAGATCCAGATGCTCTCATTTCTTTTCATTGTATCTTGCATCTGCAAAATCTCTGTGCTAAAGCTACTATTTTAAGTGACACTTTGCAACAAGTTATAAATATTGTTAATTATATTCATGCAAATGAAACATGGCATCATCAGTTTTATAACATGCTAAAATTGAATGATGAGATATTCAGTGTATTGGCCAAATTGTTCTAAAGTGTGTTGGCTATTGCAGGGACAGGTGTTAGTCAAAATTTTATCTGGGAGAACAGATAGTTAAATTTTATGAAGAACAGAATCAGCAGTGTAAATTATTGAAACAAGATTTCTATAGGAATGCAGCATTTCTATGTGATACCATGTCAAACCAAAACAACTTGAATTTTTTTTGCAAGATAAAACTAAGTCTATATGTGACATGTGGCAAAAAAGTCCAAGCATTTTGGAAAAAAGCCATATTTTTTCAAAACACTTCTTCTTCAAACGGAAATTTCAGATGAAAATTTTGTCCAGTTAGCAAAGGTCTTTGATGACTGGACTGATATATATGAATGATTTGAGGAATATGCAGCTGTTATAGACCTATTGATTGGAGAATATACTGAAAGGCTCACTGACTTTGAGAATCATGACATCACACTCAAACTAGCATTTCAGCTTCACCTAGCTGATACCACCAAAGCACCTAAAGAACTGCAGATTGAATTGATTGAGCTCTCAGTAGATGACATTTTAAAGTCATTGTTTGATGCTAAGAAAAATCCAGTTGAAGTATGGAAAAATGCTATAGAATACCCATGCCTTTGGCAATATGTCCGTGCTTTCTTGATTTTCAACCACTTATTGCCATGAATCTACATTCTCCTGCCTAACCCAAATCAAGATGCCCTAAGGTCACAAAGAGCTAATTATCATCTAGAGGATCAACTGAAACTGTGAAGCTTCATGCTGCAACCAAATATCTAAATGCTTTCCAACCAAAAGCAGACACAACAAAGTCATTAAAAGTTTAGTTAACTTTAAAATTAACAAATAGTTTCCATTTTTGAAATTATTAAGTACATAATAGTTAGATTTTTATAAAATAATGTTCTTTTTTAAGTATGTCTAATTGAAGTTTCTTGAGTGTGGCTTTATTTGATTACAGCTAAATTAATTCAGCATTCCAACATGAGAGGTTCTCCACCCCTGTCCTAGCAAGTTAAATAAGAGAAGAAAAAAGACAAAACAACCACTGCAAAACATCAAGTATTTTAAAGCAAGAACTAATTCTGTCAATACTTGTAAATGATATTGTATATGTAGAAAATTGACAAGAATGTAATAAACGGGGATTTTAGAATCAGATTTAGCAATACAAATGGGTATCAGGTTAATACACAAAAATTAGATGTATGCCTATATCCATGAAAAAGCACAAAATGAAATTAAGAAGGATATCATTTACAAAAACATTAAGCTCATTCAGTACTTTGGAATACATCTAACAAAATATATGTTTTATTTTACAGAGACACAAAAACTATTAAAAAACTACTTGAGACAATCCAAACAAGACCTAAATAAATAGAGGAGTACATTATGCTCATGTATTGGAAGATTGTATCCCATAATGATATCAATTATTCTAATGTTAATTTGTAATTCAATTCAGTTTCAATAAAAATCCCAGTAGTTGTAGTTTTTGTAATAATTGAAAGCTAGTTCTGAATTTTATATAATAAGGAAAATTGCAAATAAACCAAGACTTCTTGAAGAAGATTAACAAAGTTGGAAAAATTACATTACTGGATATCAAGGCTAATGCTAAGGCTAACTAAATTGAAACTGTATAGTATTCCTACAATGATGAAAATTAGAATAATATATCAGAAGAGGGTTCTCAAAAATAGATTTGCACACAGGGCACTTGACGAAAATGAAGAGGCAACAAAGAGAAAGAAAGGATTTTTAATACATTATGTTGGGCCAATCAGTTATTCAAATGGGAAAAGATACATCTTGCCTCCTTTTCCACACCATAGAAAAAAATTATTTTATATAATTTATAGAACTGAAGGTTAAAGGAAAATCAGCAAAATTTCTAGACCCTAATATAGGAACATACTTTCATCGTCTTGTGGTAGGGCAGGAAGCTCTAGTAATAAAAATTGAATGGTGATAAATTTAACATTAATATAGAGACCAATGTTAAACAACTATAACATTAAGTCAGTGAAAAGATAAAAACAAATAATGAGAGGTTATTTTCAGCATACACAAAGAAAACATACTATACACAAAATACATAACACATTCTTTAAAATCATAAAAAAATACAAGACAATAAAAAAGTAGGTTACAGCTTTGAAAGGCACTTCACATAATGTGCTATCCAAATGGACAATAGACAAATATATGAAAATTTTCCCAATATCTTTAATAATCTAGGAAAAATAAATTTAAAACAGTGAAATATCACTATATACTCACCAAATGAATGAAATAAAATAATTGCCAAGGCTAAATTTGTCAAGGATGCCATGCAGCTGGAAAATATCTGTACTGTTCTGGGCATACATATTTTTAGAAGCAATTTGGACACATTTGAGTGTTTATTGCATATTAAAATTGAACTTATGCATATCCTATAACCCAAAAAATTCTCTTCTCTCTCTTCCTCCCTCCATTTCTTCTACCTTCTTTCCCTGCCTCCCTCCCTTCCTCTCTTTCTTCCTGTCTAATCATCTTTATACACAAGAGTCGAATGGATTAGATGTGCATATTTGTGTAAGTGCATGTGTGTGTGTGTTTTCATATATTTGGTATATTAAACTGTGGAACAAAATAATGAAAATGAACATCAACATTATCAATGAATCATACATCATAAAATCTTTTTTTTAATTAATTATTATTTTTTTTTTTTGAGACAGAGTTTCCCTCTGTTGCCCAGGCTAGTGTGAGTCCCATGGCATCAGCCTAGCTCACAGCAACCTCAAACTCCTGGGCTCAAGTGATTCTCCTGCCTCAGCCTCCCGAGTAGCTGGGACTACAGGCATGTGCCACCATGCCCAGCTACTTTTTATATATATTTTTTTACTTGTCCAGTTAATTGCTTTCTATATTTAGTAGAGACAGGGTCTCACTCTTGCTCAGGCTGGTCTCGAACTCCTGAGCTTAAACAATCCACCCTCCTCGGCCTCCCAGAGTGCTAGGATTACAGGTGTGAGCCACTGCGCCCAGCCACATCATAAAATCTTAAACAAAAAAAGCTAGTTAAAAAGAGTATATACTGTATCAGTCTGATTACATAAATTTTTAAAGGAAGTAACACTATCCTTTGGTGTTAATGGCTGTATGTATGATGGGAGTGGATAAGATTGTCAGAAAGGAAGAATAATAGAATTCAGGGATGCTAATAATATTGCATTTTTGGACCTACTTGTAGGTACCTTGGATATTTTTACTTTTTGCTAATTGTTCAAGTAACATGTAGTTATGTAGTGTTCTGAATATATGATTATTAAATAAAATTAATTTGGTTTTGTTAAAGTCCATTTTAAGATTTTTTCTAGATACAAAGCAGAATAAAAATATGAAAGTTATGAGAGAGAAAATGTTAGTTATGTAAGCAAAAAGACTGATAGTAATTCTAAGAAGGACATGTATTTCTGAGGCAGAAAGTGTAAGAGTTGAGAAAGCAATAATAAATCAAAAGATATCTGAAAATTTTGAAAGGCTTAAAAAGTAAAGATCTGACTTCACAGAGAAAATAGCAGGAAAACATAATGTTTATTTTGTTTCAAAGTTCTGTATAAACTTCTAGCATAATATTGACCATATAACATATACTATGCCCTATTTTTATTCCATTATCTTCAAGGGTTATGTTAACGGTTATGCTAAACATGGAAAGCAAATTTTGGCCGGGCGCGGTGGCTCACGCCTGTAATCCTAGCTCTCTGGGAGGCCGAGGTGGGCGGATCGTTTGAGCTCAGGAGTTCGAGACCAGCCTGAGCAAGAGCGAGACCCCATCTCTACTAAAAATAGAAAGAAATTATATGGACAGCTAAAAATATATACAGAAAAAATTAGCCGGGCATGGTGGTGCATGCCTGTAGTCCCAGCTACTCGGGAGGCTGAGACAGGAGGATCGCTTGAGCCCAGGAGTTTGAGGTTGCTGTGAGCTAGGCTGACGCCACGGCACTCACTCTAGCCTGGGCAACAGAGTGAGACTCTGTCTCAAAAAAAAAAAAAAAGAAAGCAAATTTTAGTCAAGGTATACACTCTTGCATATTACCTAGTTTTGAATGCTTACTTTTTTCTCATTTGAATAAATTTATAATTATAATTATAATCAGAATTGATTGTTAAAATTTGAACCTAATATAAATTTTCATGTAATACCAAGCACATATTAATATTTGCTAACAAATATCAGCAATTGTAAAATAGATTTCACAGCGACTAATAACATACAGTATACTCTCGTCTGTAAAGTCTTTGAAATTATTGGCCTCACTTTCAAGTATTTGCTCTAAAGCATAGGTTTACATTGTAAAATGTATGCTCAGGGGAATAAAGTGGATATGTCCAACATTTCTGATAAGCAATATCAATTGCCACTTCAAACCTCATATTTCTAAATCTCAACCCTTTAGTATAAGTTCTTTTGTATTTGAGATACCAGTGTATCAATAGATCAATTACTCTAATCCAGAAACCCTGCAGCTAAAAATCCTCAGGGAAATAAGCAGTACAGGATTTTAGGAAAACCAAAAGGCAATAAGATTATACAGACAAACATATGAAAGATATGAAATAGCTAAACTGCAAAGAATTTTTACACATTAAAATCTTCTCTATGTAACAAAGTCAACAAGGGATTACATGCACACACACACATATATATAAATTTGGGAATGGTATAATTTAGTTTTTCTCTAAGCAATGAGTGGCAGATCATATTTTCTAATGATCACCGTGGCAATACCTCCCATTTGACAAGATTACTTAGAACATTGCCACAACCCTACTAATAGATATAGCTAATTCCATTCCCTTTAAATTGTGTTTGTGCCTTCCTTGTGACCAAGACAATGAATGGCTTAAGTGGCATTCAGTGACTTTCAAGCCTGGGTCATAAAGGTGAGGCAGCTTTTGCATCATTCACTAGAACACTAACACTGGAGCTCTGAATTGTCACATAGGAAATCTAATGGCCCTAGGGCTACTGTGAGGAGAGGAAGCTCAGGTAACATGGAGAAGTCATATGTAGGTGTTCACATCAACAGTCCAGCTGAGACTTAGGCTAACAACTACACCCATGTAAGTGAATATCCCTTTGTGTAATTCTAGCTATAAGTAGCCAAGCTTACCCAGGCTTTAAATCTTCTCAGCTAAAGTTCCAGCTGCAGTGGAGCAGAGACAAGCCATCTCCATTGTACCATCCTGAATTTTTGATCACAGAATAGATTATGAAATAAAGTTTGTTTTAAGCCACTAAACTTTGGAGTATTGTGATATGTGGCAAGTTACTAAAACAAGAAACCAAAAAACTTATCAGTCAGTTATATTTGAAAATCAGTCATTAGAATGCATCACTTGACTCCAATTTTTTCCCCATAAGCCAATACAAGTTTACCAGTAAAGAAGCTCAGAAAATTTTACCCTCAAATATGCTTCATTGGTACAGAGAGTATTTTGAATTAAAGGCTGTTAGAGATCAACAAGCCCTTAGAAGGGGCTTTCCCTCTATCTGTATAACCAGATGGACCCACATGAAAAGAACAATCAACTTTCCTTCCTTCCATATTATCTCACTATATTGCAGCCAAGAAAAATCAAGAATGCAACCAGACCTGTCCCAAATAATTTTAAACATAATATCTGTCTCTACGGTTAATTTACAAATCAATCTATTCCCCCTCCCCATCCATTCATTCTCCCAAGTATCAATTCATCCTCCCTAGCAACCATTTACTGCCCCTGAACAGAGTTACCTGTATTCCTCATCTCCCCATCCCCACGAAAAGGAAGGAATAAAAATATCTGAATCCCATTGGGATATTGGGTAATCACTCTGTGATTCTCCCCATGCACACAGTAAATAAACCTCTTCCTCTTATTACTCTAATTTAATTGCGAGTTGATCTTTTGGCAAAATTTTGGGGGAAAGGGGGAGTTTCCCCTCACCCCCACAACAGCATTGTAGTGTGACAGTTACTCTTTGCCAGGGACTGTTCGTGAGTTCATGTTACCAGCTCTCAGTGAAGAGTTCATGTGTTTAAATTTTTATAAAAGGGAAATGTGAAGATAATATCAAAAATTTAAGAATTGCGGCTGGGCACAGTGGCTCATGCCTGTAATCCTACCACTCTGGGAGGCTGAGGCAGGAGGATCACTTGAGGTCAGGAGTTTGAGACCAGCCTGAGCAAGAGTGAGCTCCTGTTTCTACTAAAAATAGAAAAAAAAATAAACTCCTGGAACTAATAAACAATTACGGAAAGCCTGCAGGAACAAGGTTATATAAAAATCAATTGCTTTCTCATATGCCAGCAAAGAACAATTTGAATTAAAAAACAAACACATTTAAAAATAGCACTTAAAAAACATAAAATACTTTGTTATGAAACTAACATAATATATACAGGATGTATATGTGGAAAAACAAAAGTCCAATAAAGAAATCAAGAATATCTAAATAAATGGAGAGATATATACATTCATGGATTGGGAGACTTAATATTGCTAAGACGGCCATTCTTTCCCACTTTATCTATAGATTCAATGCAATTCCAGTCAAAATCTCAGCAAACATTTTTGCTGGGATAAATTGATTATAAAACATGTATATGTGTTTATACATATTTTGTTTACACATACTGTTTATACATACAGCTATAAATATGTAATTCATATTGATAAGCTGATTCCAAAATATAGAAAGGCAAATTCTCAGAATAGCCAATATAATACTAAAAAGAAGAACAAAGTTGGAAAACTAAAATTATCCAATTCCAAGCCTCACTATAAAGTTATAGTAATCAAAACAGTGTGATATAAGCCAAGTGAAGAAACATATACATCAATGGAACAGAATATAAAGCCCCAAAATAGATTCACATAAATATTGCCAAACTGATCTTTGACAAGGTGGCAAATGTAATTCAATGGAGAAAAGATAGCTTTTTCAGATATTAGTGTTGGAATAATTGAATGTTCATAGGTTTAAAAAAATGAATTTAGACAAAGACCTTACACCTTTCACAAAATTATAACCTAGGCTTGATTTAGCTCTGGCTAAGATCAGAACAAAGGGATAAGCCACACATTATCTGCCTATTTAGGGAAAGTAAGATAAAGACAACATTATCCATGACCTCAATAATTTGGCATACACAGAATTCCACTGGTGCCCACAGACGAAGCATTTAGGCCAAGCCAGCCAGAGACAACTCCTCCATCCCAAAACCTGAGTTCTGGCTAGGTTTTATGAGAAATAAAAGAGTTGAGGATGATACCAAGATCTCAAGTTCTTTCTAACACCAAATACATGGTGTCTCTTCTAATACCAATGCTTTAACAACAGCTAGATTCAATTCTGACACTAACTACAAAACAAGGATGAGTGGTATGTGGAACTTCCATACGTTCTTTGGGTGTGTTGCCCTTCCAGCACTTTGATGTGTCCACAAACCCAGAAGCTCTTTGAATCTTATAGTTTAAGGTTTTCTGTGGAGGTTTTATTAAGTGGGCATGGATGATTAAGTCATTGCTATTAGTGACTGAATTTGATCTGGAGCACCTGTTTCTCCCCAGAGTTTAGAAGGTAAAGCTGAAAGCTCTAACCGTCCCTCTAATCATTTGGTTGTTTGTTCTGGAAATCAGCCCCCATCCTGAAGATAGGTAGGGGTCAGCCAAGAGTTACCTCCCTAGCATAAATTTAGGTATATTTGAAAGGGGCTTCTTAGGAATAGCAAAAGATAATCCTATTACTTAAGAAATTCAAGGACTTTGGAAACTCTGCTAATTTAGGAACCAGGGACAAAGACCAAATATATTTTTTTTTATTACACAACAATAAGAATTTTGGTCTGAACACCTAGAAAGATGAAATTGCTATTAATTAAGAATAAGAAAACTTAAGGTAGTTTAATTCTGAGGGGAAATAATGGAAGTTTAGTTTTAAACCTGTTGAATCTGAAATGTCAAATAGTTATCCAGGAGAAAATGTTGGTAGCTATGCCCAGAACCATTAAATAAATTAAAATTTGATCAAAATATTGACACAATCAATAGCATAGACTGTACTAATATAGCCTTATTTATAATGAGCTCATGCTAATAAGAAGAAAAACAACAAATCATAATAGAAATTACCAAATTGCAATAGAAAAATAATACTAACCTACAAATATGCTAACCTACAAATCATAAAAAAAAATCACAAAAGCATAACCAGCCTGGTGAATAACACAGTACTTAATAAGTCAAGTTAAATAAACTGTGGTTTTGATTCTACACAGATATGAAATTTGTGTTAATCCTGACAAATCTGAGACAGTTAAAATATTAGCATGGCTGGGAAATGTGAAGTGCTATTGGTAGTACAAGTTTTCCGGTGAGAAACTCAGGGATATGTATCTAAGACCTGATATACATCTGTCCCCTTCCATGTATTAACTCAATTTTATATTTTTATTTTAAGAAAATAAATATTTTGTGGGAACCTACATTTGGAGTAGCATACTTCTTTGGCTTGTCTTCCTTTAAAATTTTTTTTTTCTTTGAAATGGCTTATTAGGATTGAAAGAATCTATAATTATCTCGAGGACAGGAACCATGCCTTATTTCTCTTTTCTTTGCTTGGGTTTCATTAAATCTTGTCCAAATCAATTGGAGTTTACTAAAATCCTGTGCCTTAAATATAGTGGCTAGAAAAAATACATGCTTTCAAACTGTGAAAAAGAAAATGTGTATTAGTTAGGCTGTCATAAAAATTACTAATAACTTGGTGACTTTAACAACAGAAATTTATTTTTTCACGGTTCAGGAGAACAGAAGTCTGAAATCGTGGTCTTGGCAGGCTTGGTTCCTTCTGGAGGCTCTGAATATGAAACTCTCACATGTCTCTTTCCTAACTTTTGGTGGTTAGACAGTTCTTGTCTTGTAGATGCACCATTCCAACCTCTAGCTCCACCTTCACATGGCGCTCTGTGTATGTGCGTCTTCACGTGGCCTTTTTATAACCACAGGAGTCATTTGTGGATTTAAGTTTCTCCCTAATCCAGTATGACCTCATCTTAACTAATTACATCTACAAGGATCGTATTTCTACAGGTGGTCACATTCTGAGTTTTCATGTGGACATAAATTTTGGGGGGACACTATTAAACCCAGTAAACAAAATAAGTAGACTTTTTTACATTTGAAAAAAAGATTCCATGGCTTATTGTATCCAAGAGAGGATATAAGTGAATTGATAACTGTTCTTCATTGCTCCTTATTTTTAATCTATAAAGTAACATTTGTGTTAGTCTAGAAACATCTTTATTGCATATCTAGTTTATAAAAATTACTAAGTGGGTATAATTATGTACAGTTTATTATTGGGAATTTTTAATTATTTGAAATATAAAATTCTGTCAATCAGTATAGAATATATCTCCTTTCTGGCAAGATGTTACCTGGTCTATGTATTGTTAGTGAAGAGCTACTCTCTTTTCCTTTGCAGTTTGTATTTGAAGCTGAAAATTTACTGACATTATAAATTATAGTGACAAATAAATATGATTTATTTTATTTTTCAAAATATGCTTTGAATAGGTGCCAAGTTTAAGATCAGTTTTAATTTTTAGATTCTTTTGTCTCATCTACTTTTATAACCCATATTTCTTTAACAGTCTTACTCATAGGGAAAGATAACATCATCTTTAAGACATTCAGACAAGATAACTCTAAGATGACTGGTGAGGAAACTAGCTTTCTTTTAAGCTAATCTTCAGTTAATTTCTGTATACTAGGAAATTAATGAAGCATCACAATATATTAACTCATATATATCCAACTATATATTTTAATATATGTCATATTTTCACAGCTTTAACTCTAAAACTTCAAATTTATAGAAGATTCAATAATTTAAAATATTAATAACTTCTATTTTCAAAATGCTATTTATACTAAAAATCTGAAAAATTTACTGTTAAGTGATTTTAAAGTACTTTAAATATTTCCACAGAGCTGATTATCACATGAATTCTGGACCCACATCAGTAGAAAATTAGTCTATTCATTTACCATTCTGACTGAATAGGAAATTATTATAATAATATTTCTAGTTTATTTTAGATAGAAGAAAATTGATTAGTTGTATGAAGAGCCTTTCATGTTCAAATATAAAATGTTAGTAGTTGTCATGCACAATTGTTTAGCTATTAGGAATTATAGCAACACGTGCTACCTGAGGTGGCCATGTCCCTATTTGCTTTGGATCAGTGCTGGTGCATATTAACTATTCTTAATAATCATTAATAATGCTTTTAACCTTCACTCCAAAAGCTTTCTTGGTTTGAACAATAAATTATATGTCCACCTACTGACAATGTAGGCTTTCCTTTACCTATATGTATGATTTGATTATGTGCCAAGGAAGATTCCCTTCATAACTGGAAAGAAGAACCCATAATAAATCCTATTTTCCAGCAAGAATCCTTCATTATTGGTTCAATATAAACTATATATTCATCTATCTCTATTCAGTAGCACATGCACAGATTTCAAACTAGTTACATAAGTGAAAGTAAAGAGCAATGCATTTCAATCCAATTCAATAGCCAGGGTTTAGCTCCTTTTATTATTTTTTACATGAACAATTATTGCTTATTGAAAACTTGAACAATAAAAATGGCATTATAAATAACTTGCATTTTTTAAATGTTCCTTTATTCTGAGTCACCATAATTTCATCTGGACCACACAGGGTATGTTGCTAGTTTGTGGACATCCCTGTGGGCCTCCTCAAGCTTCTCTTCTGTGCTGCACTCACGGTGATAATTTCAAAATGAAATCAAATGGGGAGCATCTGATACTCCTCCTACCTTGTACCCAACTCATATGATATATTCTATCCCATTACTCTTCATAATGAACAATTGATTTTTAGTACAGTATACAAGTCTTGCATGATGCCATGCTTATGATCTCTCTCAGCCATGTGTACCACGCTAAACTCTCTGTCTGTACTTCACCTTCCATTCTTCTTGTCGATGCTTGAGGTGACATGCTGTCTTGTGCCTTTGCTCACACATTTCTAGGCATTTCTCTTTACCTAAATGTACTTCCTCCCAACACCCATGTTATCACCTCCAGCATATTGCTTGTGTAATTCCTTTTATCCAGACTCAGCTAGATTTCTAAGAGAAGAATTTCCTGACAAGGTCCATGGTGAGACAATTCTGAATGGTCCTGGAGAATCATTTACTTCCCTCTTTTTAATACCTTTGCCAAGAGCTGGCTCAGTTGACCTGAACAGTTTGTAGAGAGACACAGGGGTCTTTGGCTGATGTCAATGTGCTTTGTTCAAGGATTAGTCCTGATATGAATAACCTGGCATGAAAATGCAGACATTGGCCCCTAATATGCTCTTCCCTGGCCTGGGGATTCTTTGACCTGTCTTGTGTCTAGGTGTTCTCAGTCACACTTGGTCTACCCTATAAATATGTAGCATAGTTGTAAGGGTGGGGTTTGTTCTCATACTTAGAGTGAGAACTCAGGTGGGTTTTTCTCTACTAAAACCTTGGCCAGGACATATTCAAAAGATTTGTGCTTGCCCTAAGGTGTGAAATAATGAGAGTTCAGGGAACTATGTGCACATGTTCACCTTACTGCTTGTCTTCTTACAAGATTTCCCTAAAATATACTAAATTACATCTGCAACTTATGCTAGAGTTGTGTGTTCATGGCCCCATGTACAGCAGTCACCTCCATCTATTTTATATCTTTATGTCAATCCCTTATATATCATGTGCTTTAATCACAATTTCTGTTTGCCCAATTCAATTATTGTTTGTAATCTTATTTGTCTTTTTAACATTTATTCCTTTTTTTTAATTTTATATTTTAATTATATGGGTCTATAATGTTAATAGCTATATGTCTTTATTGGGTACATGTGATGTTATGATACAGGCATACAATGGAAATTAATCAAATCAAGGAAATTAAGGTGTCCATCACCTCAGGCATTTATCATTTCTTTGTGTTAGGAATGTTCCAATTCCAGTCTTTTAGTTTTTTAAAGCATATCCTATCTTATTATTGATTATAATCAATTTGTTGTGTTATCAAATAATGTTCATACTAACTATCTAACTATATTTTTGCACCATTAACCATCCCCACTTTGTCTACCACCCCAACTACCCATCCCATCCTCTAGCAACCATCACTCCACTTTCTATCCTTTCCTTTCCCCAAGGGAAAGAAGATTCTGCCTAAGCCACGCTGCCTGTACTTGGGGGATTGGAGTCAGTGAAACAGACAGGCCACTGCTGCTGTCTCACTGGTTCACATGCACCCTAGGACCACTGGCTCTGAGCCAGCACAGCCGCAGGAAGTACCCAAGGAATGCAGCCTTTGTGGCCTGACTGCCTTATGAATTTATTCCAGGCCCCAGGCCACTTTTTTGCAGCCCATGGTAGAGCTAGCCAGAATTCAGGTTTTGGGGCAAAGGATTTCCCTCTGGCTGGGCTGGTCTAAATGCTCCCTCTATGGGCCATGTCAGAGTTCTGCCCTGTGCTGTGTTCTCCTGTGACAGAGCAGGCCTGAGTTCCAATGTGAGACCCACAATCACTTTACTCTCCCTTCCTCAGACACAGAGACTCTTTGTGCAGTAGGCACACTGGCATAGCAGTGCCACTGGGTGGGCGAGGGGTGGCATAGGCAATGTAGGACTGTCTTTTCTGCCCTCTTCCGTGCATCTTTCGTTGATACAATGTTACAACCGGGTACTCTGATCACTCACGTAAGTTTTGGTTCTTCTGAAGGTTCTTCCTCATATGGATAGTTGTTGAATTTGGTTTTTGGGCAAAGGGAGGATTGCTGGAGGTGTCTGTTCGGCCATCTTCCTCCGCCCCCCTCCATTCATTTGAATCTATGCTCCCTGAAGGCATGAGAGTGCAGATTGTTTTGTTTTGTTGCACCTTAGAATTATATTATCATGCTCCCAATTACTGGCACAGTGTCCAGTACATATTAAATGCTAAATAAAAATTATTGAATAAATAACATATTTAATAAATCTTTAATCCAAAGAAATGAGTGATAAAACAGATATTTGGGGATGAGATGACATTTCAATATTTCTCAATTTATCTCACAATGACTATGATAAATTATATGTTTCTGGCAGAAGAAAGGACAGGTTTAAGTGTTTGGTATTATGAACTCTTTCTAATAATCTTATGTTACATAGATCATTTAAATTATGTAATTTATCAATTATAGCTATAAAGGAGGAAAGATAGTGCAATATTTGTCTTCATTTCAGGGAGTGGTGATGACATGAATGAGAATGTTAATGAACAATGTTAGGATATCATAAAGAAGGAAGGTGAGGGCAACATGCTCAAATCACCTTAAATCACAGGTTTTTCTGGTGTACTTTGCATAGATTCTCTCATTTAATTCAGTATCTACCACATCAGCCCATCAATGAATATTTCTGGATTTATGTGTTAATGAATAATATATCTCACAGATTTAGGGAGAAGGTATTATTAAGAAATCTAAAATGTTTGCTACTCAATCTAAAAATGTTCCTTTCTTAATATGTTGTTAAAATGATGAATCATGGAGGTTATGCCATTATAGAACTTACTGTGAAATCCTTGCTATATAATAGCAATATTTTGGCTATATACTGGCTACAATATATTGGCTATAAAAACCCTATAGGAATGAGTTTCTCAAAATGATTGATAATCTTATTACAAGAACATTATATTCCCTTGTATTCATTAAACTACTGAGTGTTAAATATTTTTGTACTTTTGTCAACCTCCTTTTTAATTAGTGATTATATATGAAATATTCTTATATTATATCATATTTTATCATGTTGGTAATCAAGAATATAAAGTGTAAAATTTCAGAAATATGAACAGTTGAAAAATAGTAAAAATACATGTGCTAGCCTGGGCATGGTGGCTCACACCTGTAATCTCAGCACTTTGGGAGGCTGAGGCTAGAGGATCACTTGAGGCCAGGAGTTTGATACCAGACTGGACAACACAGTGAGACCCTATCTCTAAAAATAATTACAAAAAAAAAAAATTTTCCACAGGCATGGTGACACATGCTTATAGTCTCAGCTACTCAGGAAGCTGAGGCAGGAGAATTGCTTGAGCCCAGGAGTGAGCTCTGATTGTGCCACTGCACTCCAGCCTGGGCAGCAGAACAAAATGCTACCTCAAAAAAAAAAAAAAGAAGCAAGAAATTATTAAATAATAAATTATAAAACTCTTTAGACCCACGGGCAAGAATTTTAAAATAATTTCAAGCATCTAGAAAATTAAAAACTAAAAAAGATAAGGCTCATGATAATAAATTTTCAGAATATGTGCATTGGAAGAAAATCTTGTATGCTTCCTGAAAGGGGTAAAAAAATGTGCCAACCAAATAGGAACAAAATTTGCAATGGACTTAAACTTGTCAATATCTAGATTAGTTTCTAGAGGACACAGAACAATACCTTTAATATTCTAAAATAATATCAAATTTTTAATCCTGAATAGCATATGTATCTAGTTTATAATTCAAGATATGACAGTACATTAAATTTGTTTTCCATGAATTATTTCTTGGGATGATATTTGAGGCTATCCACCAGGTTTCAAGCCAAAAATGAAGAAAACCTGAGATGGATGAAAGAATGGGTACCAGCCATCAAGGCATGTGCTAAGATGACAGTTGTGCAGCAGGTTTGGAGAGAAACGATCACCAGAGACCCCTCCTTACAATACACAAAACCAGTCCCAGAAAAATAATGTCTATTATGAAGATAAAACATTAACATTTCTAGAAGATTTTGTAGGACAATGACTTTCTGTCATTACTTGGGGAACTACCTCTTAAACAGGATTCAGATGTACTGACCATAAAGTAAACAATACAATAAACTAACTGTATTAAAACAAAGAAATAAGAATTTCTAATAAAAATGGTATAATTGAGTGAAAATGTAATCTACTAAATAGAAGTTATCACTTTCAACACATTTAAATGAATTTATGTGGAGAAACTATTTTCAATCAATAATAAATGTGGCAGACAACTTAATTAAAAATATGAACAAGAAACAGGTACCTTATAAAAAGATAAATATAAGCATATAAAAAAATGTTCAAACTCTTTAATAACCAGAGAAATATAAATTAAAACCAAAGTGAAATACCACAACTTATCTACACAAAATCTAAAACCTAAGACTTAAAATGCTATATATTGGTGATGAAGTAGATTCCTAGAAATTTGTCTACAGTGTTGGGAATAGTATATATTGGAACCTCCACACTGGCAAACTGTTTCTCGGTACTACTAAAACTGAACTTAAGATATTTACAGCAATATTTATTTTGGATAAATTCATTCTTGGCCAACAAATGGCCTAGCATTATATTTGGAAA
>NW_027183194.1:0-27500 GCF_041146395.1 Eulemur rufifrons | reverse complement strand
GACCCTAACCCTAATCCTTAATGCTAACCCTAACACTAAACCCTAACTCTAAGCCAAACACTTATCCCTAATCCTATCCCTTAACCTTAACCTTAACCCTAATGCTACCCCATAAACGTAACCCTAACCGTGACCAGTAAACCTAACCCTAACCTCTAACAGAAACCATAGCACATAACTCTAACCCTAAAACTAACCCTAACCTTAACCCTAACCCTATACCCTAACTCTCAACCTTAACCCTAAGCGTTAACTCTCACGCTAACCTTTAATCCTAACCCTAATCCTAATCTTCAACCCTAAACCTAACACTTAACCCTAACCCTGTACCAAACCCTAACCCCTCATCTTAACCCTAACCGTAAACCTCAACCCTAAACCAAAGTGTAACCGTTAAACCTAAGAGTAACCTTTAACCCTAACCATAATCCCTAACCCTAAGCCCTCACCCTAACACTAAACTTCATCCTTAACCCTAACCAGAATCCTAACCCTAAATCTAATTCTCAGACTTCTTGCTTTCTTAGAGTTTAGAAAGCCTGCAATCCTCCCATGCCATGCGTGAAAGGAGGCTCTACCACTGTGTCCTGCATGAAACCCACGAGCCCATACCCAGAGTATGATAGAGTGGCTTCCCGGGTACAATCCCAGCGCCCTAAACTGCCCCCGCCCGCCTAATGCAGACAGGGCCCGTGCGCTAAGCATAAACAATACCTATAACAGATAACCTTAACCCTGAACGTAACACCCAACCCTGTTCCTATTTCTCCCCTTAACACATAAACCTCACCGTGCGCCTAACTTTAACCTCTTATCCTAACGTTAATGCATAACGCATTTCCTGAGAACAACCCCTATCCCATAATTCTAACCCTATCTCCTAGTGATCACTGTGACACCAAATCCCTAACCCTAATTCTAAACCGCTAACCCTAACCGTAACCCTACCTACAACCCTAACACTGACAGTAACCCTTACCTCTAACCCCAACGCTATGCCTAATAAAAACCCTAACCCTTCACCCTAACCCCTAAGCCTTACCCTAACCCTTAACCCTAATCCTAATCCTAACCATTAAACCTAACCCTAGCTCTTAAAGGTAACCCTAAACCTTACCCTCACAACTAGACCTAACCCTGACACTAACCTAACACCTAACCCTAACCAGAAACCTAAAGCTAACCCTGAACCCTGTCCCTAACCCTAGCAGTAAACTTTAACCCTAAACCTAAGCCCAACCCGTAACCCAATCCTATCCTTTTACCCTAAAACTAACCCCTAAACCTAACCCCTATACCTCACCCTAACTCTAACCCCAATCCTAATTCTAACCATACCCCTTCATAAAACACTAACTCCTAACCGCTAACCCTAACACTAACCAAAAACCCTAATCACTAATCCCTAACCCTAACGCTTAACCTTTACCCTAACCGTTAACCCTCACCCTAAATCTTAACACTGACCCTAATCTTAACCTTTAACTCTAAGCCTAACCCTTAACCCTACAGTAAGGAAGAGCCTTAATGCTAATGGGATCCCTTATCCCTAACCCTAACACTACAGCTAAAAATAACCCTAACCTTGGATCCTTAAACCTAACCCCTAACACTTACTTTAACCCCAAACCCTAACCCTAATCCTAAGCATTAAACCTAACCCTATCTCTTAACCCTAACGCTAGCCCTTACCCTAACGCCTAGATCTAACCCTAAATCTAACCTACCGCCTAATCCTAACCTTAAGCCCTAATGCTAACTCTAACCCTGAACCCTAAACCTACCCGTAACCCTTAACACTAACCCTATCCGTGAACCTTAACCCTGACCCTAACCATTACCCGCACCCAAGCATTTAACCCTGACCCTACACTTAATCCTTAATGATAACCCTAACACTAAACCCTAACCCTAAGCCCAACACTTATCCCTAATCCTATCCCTTAACCCTAACCCTAACCCTAATGCTACCCCCTAAACGTAACCCTAAGCGTGACCAGTAAACCTAACCCTAACCTCTAACACAAACCATAGCACATAACTCTAACCCTAAAACTAACCCTAACCCTAACCCTAAACACTAACTCTTAACCTTAACCCTAAGCGTTAACTCTCACGCTAACCTTTAATCCTAACCCTAATCCTAATCTTCTACCCTAAACCTAACACTTAACCCTAACCCTGTACCAAACCCTAACCACTCATCTTAACCCTACCCGTAAACCTCAACCCTAAACCAAAGTGTGACCATTAAACCTAAGAGTAACCTTTAACCCTAACCCTAATCCCTAACCCTAAGCCCTCACCCTAACACTAAACTTCATGCTTAACCCTAACCAGAATCCTAACCCTAAATCTAATTCTCAGACTTCTTGCTTTCTTAGAGTTTAGAAAGCCTGCAATCCTCCCATGCCATGCGTGTAAGGAGGCTCTACCACTGTGTCCTCCATGAAACCAACGGGCCCATACCCAGAGTATGATGGAGTGGGTTCCCGGGTACAATCCCAGCCCCCTTAACTCCCCCCGCCCGCCTAATGCAGACAGGGCCCGTGCGCTAAGCATAAACAATACCTTTAACAGATAACCCTAACCCTGAATATAACACCCAACCCTGTTCCTATTTCTCCCCTTAACACGTAAACCTAACCGTGCGCCTACTTTAACCTCTTATCCTAACGTTAATGCATAACGCATTTCCTGAGAACAACCCCTATCCCATAATTCTAACCCTATCTCCTAGTCATCACTGTGACACCTAATCCCTAACCCTAATTCTAAACCGCTAACCCTAACCGTAACCCTACCTACAACCCTAACACTGACAGTAACCCTTACTTCTAACCCCAACGCTATGCCTAACAAGAACCCTAACCCTTCACCCTAACCCCTAAGCCTTACCCTAACCCTTAAAGCTAATCCTAATCCTAACCATTAAACCTAACCCTAGCTCTTAAAGCTAACCCTAAACCTTACCCTCATGACTAGACCTAACCCTGACACTAACCTAACACCTAACCCTAACCAGAACCCCAAAAGCTAACCCTGAACCCTATCCCTAACCCCAGCAGTAAACTTTAACCCTAAACCTAAGCCCAACCCGTAACCCTAATCCTATCCTTTTACCCTAAAACTTACCCCTAAACCTAACCCCTATACCTCACCCTAACTCTAACCCCAATCCTAATTCTAACCATACCCCTTCATAAAACACTAATTCCTAACCGCTAACCCTAACACTAACCAAAAACCCTAATAAATAATTCCTAACCCTAACGCTTAACCTTTACCCTAACCGTTAACCCTCACCCTAAATCTTAACACTGACCCTAACCTTAACCTTTAACTCTAAGCCTAACCCTTAATGCTACAGGAAGGAAGACCCTTAATGCTAATGGGATCCCTTATCCCTAACCCTAACACTACAGCTAAAAATAACCCTAACCTTCGATCCTTAAACCTAACCCCTAACACTTACTTTAACCCCAAACCCTAACCCTAATCCTAAGCATTAAACCTAAGCCTATCTCTTAACCCTAACGCTAGCCCTTACCCTAACGCCTAGATCTAACCCTAAATCTAACCTACCGCCTAATCTTAACCTTAAGCACTAATGCTAACACTAACCCTGAACCCTATACCTACCCGTAATCCTTAACACTAACCCTATCCGTGAACCTTAACCCTGACCCTAACCATTACCCGCACCCAAACATTTAACCCTGACCCTAACCCTAATCCTTAATGCTAACCCTAACACTAAACCCTAAGCCTAACCCAACACTTATCCCTTATCCTATCCCTTAAACCTAACCCTAACCCTAATGCTACCCCCTAAACGTAACCCTAACCGTGACCAGTAAACCTAACCCTAACCTCTAACACAAACCATAGCACATAACTCTAACCCTAATACTAACCCTAACCCTAACCCTTACCCTAAACCCTAACTCTTAACCTTAACCCTAAGCGTTAACTCTCACGCTAACCTTTAATCCTAACCCTAATCCTAATCTTCTACCCTAAACCTAACACTTAACCCTAACCCTGTACCAAACCCTAACCCCTCATCTTAACCCTACCGTAAACCTCAACCGTAAACCAAAGTGTAACCCTTAAACCTAAGAGTAACCTTTAACCTTAACCCTATTCCCTAACCCTAAGCCCTCACCCTAACACTGAACTTCATCCTTAACCCTAACCAGAATCCTAACCCTAAACCTAATTTTCAGACTTTCTTGCTTCCTTAGAGTTTAGAAAGCCTGCAATCCTCCCATGCCATGCGTGAAAGGAGGCTCTACCACTGTGTCCTGCATGAAACCCACGGGCCCATACCCAGACTATGATAGAGTGGGTTCCTGGGTACAATCCCAGCCCCCTAAACTCCCCCCGCCCGCCTAATGCAGACAGGGCCCGTGCGCTAAGCATAAACAATACCTTTAACAGATAACCCTAACCCTGAACATAACACCCAACCCTGTTCCTATTTCTCCCCTTAACACGTAAACCTCACCGTGCGCCTAACTATATTCTCTTATCCTAACGTTAATGCATAACCCATTTCCTGAGAACAACCCCTATCCCATAATTCTAACCCTATCTCCTAGTCATCACTGTGACACCTAATCCCTAACCCTAATTCTAAACCGCTAACCCTAACCGTAACCCTACCTACAACCCTAACACTGACAGTAACCCTTACTTCTAAGCCCAACGCTATGCCTAACAAAAACCCTAACCCTTGACCCTAAGCCTTCACCCTAACCCCTAAGCCTTACCCTAACCCTTAACCCTAATCCTAATCCTAACCCTTAAAACTAACCCTAGCTCTTAAAGCTAACCCTAAACCTTACCCTCACGACTAGACCTAACCCTGACACTAACCTAACACCTAACCCTAACCAGAACCCCTAAAGCTAACCCTGAACCCTATCCCTAACCCTAGCAGTAAACTTTAACCCTAAACCTAAGCCCAACCCGTAACCCTAATCCTATCCTTTTACCCTAAAACTAACCCCTAAACCTAACCCCTATACCTCACCCTAACTCTAACCCCAATCCTAATTCTAACCATACCCCTTCATAAAACACTAACTCCTAACCGCTAACCCTAACACTAACCAAAAACCCTAATCACTAATCCCTAACCCTAACGCTTAACCTTTACCCTAACCGTTAACCCTCACCCTAAATCTTAACACTGACCCTAACCTTAACCTTTAACTCTAAGCCTAACCCTTAACCCTACAGGAAGGAGGACCCTTAATGCTAATGGGATCCCTTATCCCTAACCCTAACACTACAGCTAAAAATAACCCTAACCTTGGATCCTTAAACCTAACCCCTAACACTTACTTTAACCCCAAACCCTAACCCTAATCCTAAGCATTAAACCTAACCCTATCTCTTAACCCTAACGCTAGCCCTTACCCTAACGCCTAGATCTAACCCTAAATGTAACGTACCGCCTAATCCTAACCTTAAGCCCTAATGCTAACACTAACCCTGAACCCTAAACCTACCCGTAACCCTTAACACTAACCCTATCCGTGAACCTTCACCCTGACCCTAACCATTACCCGCACCCAAGCATTTAACCCTGACCCTAACCCTAATCCTTAATGCTAACTATAACACTAAACCCTAACCCTAAGCCCAACACTTATCCCTAATCCTATCCCTTAACCCTAACCCTAACCCTAATGCTACCCCTTAAACGTAACCTTAACCGTGACCAGTAAACCTAACCCTAACCTCTAACACAAACCATAGCACATAACTCTAACCCTAATACTAACAGTAACCCTAACCCTAACCCTAAACCCTAACTCTTAACCTTAACCCTAAGCGTTAACTCTCACGCTAACCTTTAATCCTAACCCTAATCCTAATCTTCAGCCCTAAACCTAACACTTAACCCTAACCCTGTACCAAACCCTAACCCCTCATCTTAACCCTACCGTAAACCTCAACCCTAAACCAAAGTGTAACCGTTAAACCTAAGAGTAACCTTCAACCCTAACCCTAATCCCTAACCCTAAGCCCTCACCCTAACACTAAACTTCATCCTTAACCCTAACCAGAATCCTAACCCTAAATCTAATTCTCAGACTTCTTGCTTTCTTAGAGTTTAGAAAGCCTGAAATCCTCCCATGCCATGCGTGAAAGGAGGCTCTACCACTGTGTCCTGCATGAAACCCACGGGCCCATACCCAGAGTATGATAGAGTGGGTTCCCGGGTACAATCCCAGCCCCCTAAACTCCCCCCGCCCGCCTAATGCAGACAGGGCCCGTGCGCTAAGCATAAACAATACCTTTAACAGATAACCCTAACCCTGAACATAACACCCAACCCTGTTCCTATTTCTCCCCTTAACACGTAAACCTCACCGTGTGCCTAACTTTAACCTCTTATCCTAACGTTAATGCATAACCCATTTCCTGAGAACAACCCCTATCCCATAATTCTAACCCTATCTCCTAGTCATCACTGTGACACCTAATCCCTAACCCTAATTCTAAACCGCTAACCCTAACCGTAACCCTACCTACAACCCTAACACTGACAGTAACCCTTACTTCTAACCCCAACGCTATGCCTAAAAAAACCCTAACCCTTGACCCTAACCCTTCACCCTAACCCCTAAGCCTTACCCTAACCCTTAACCCTAATCCTAATCCTAACCATTAAACCTAACCCTAGCTCTTAAAGCTAACCCTAAACCTTACCCTCACGACTAGACCTAACACTGACACTAACCTAACACCTAACCCTAACCAGAACCCCTAAAGCTAAGCCTGAAACCTCTCCCTAACCCTAGCAGTAAACTTTAACCCTAAACCTAAGCCCAACCCGTAACCCTAATCCTATCCTTTTACCCTAAAACTAACCCCTAAACCTAACCCCTATACCTCACCCTAACTCTAACCCCAATCCTAATTCTAACCATACCCCTTCATAAAACACTAACTCCTATCCGCTAACCCTAACACTTAACCAAAAACCCTAATCACTAATCCCTAACCCTAACGCTTAACCTTTTCCCTAACCGTTAACCCTCACCCTAAATCTTAACACTGACACTAACCTTAACCTTTAACTCTAAGCCCAACCCCTAACCCTACAGTAAGGAAGACCCTTAATGCTAATGGGATCCCTTATCCCTAACCCTAACACTACAGCTAAAAGTAACCCTAACCTTGGATCCCTAAACCTGACCCCTAACACTTACTTTAACCCCAAACCCTAACCCTAATCCTAAGCATTAAACCTAACCCTATCTCTTAACCCTAACGCTAGCCCTTACCCGAACTCCTAGATCTAACCTTAAATCTAACCTACGGCCTAATCCTAACCTTGAGCCCTAATGCTAACACTAACCCTGAACCCTAAACCTACCCGTAACCCTTAACACTAACCCTATCCGTGAACCTTAACCCTGACCCTAACCATTACCCGCACCCAAGCATTTAACCCTGACCCTAACCCTAATCCTTAATGCTAACCCTAACACTAAACCCTAACTCTAAGCCCAACACTTATCCCTAATCCTATCCCTTAACCCTAACCCTAACCCTAATGCTACCCCCTAAACGTAACCCTAACCGTGACCAGTAAACCTAACCCTAACCTCTAACACAAACCATAGCTCATAACTCTAACCCTAAAACTAACCCTAACCCTAACCCTAACCCTAAACCCTAACTCTTAACCTTAACACTAGGCGTTAACTCTCACGCTAACCTTTAATCCTAACCCTAATCCTAATCTTCCACCCTAAGGCTAACACTTAACCCTAACCCTGTACCAAACCCTAACCCCTCATCTTAACCCTAACCGTAAACCTCAACCCTAAACCAAAGTGTAACCGTTAAACCTAAGAGTAACCTTTAACTCTAACACTAATCCCTAACCCTAAGCCCTCACCCTAACACTAAACTTCATCCTTAACCCTAACCAGAATCCTAACCCTAAATCTAATTCTCAGACTTCTTGCTATCTTAGAGTTTAGAAAGCCTGCAATCCTCCCATGCCATGCGTGAAAGGAGGCTCTACCACTGTGTCCTGCATGAAACCCACGGGCCCATACCCAGAGTATGATAGAGTGGGTTCCCGGGTACAATCCCAGCCCCCTAAACTCCCCCCGCCCGCCTAATGCAGACAGGGCCCGTGCGCTAAGCATAAACAATACCTTTAACAGATAACCCTAACCCTGAACATAACACCCAACCCTGTTCCTATTTCTCCCCTTAACACGTAAACCTCACCGTGCGCCTAACTTTAACCTCTTATCCTAACGTGAATGCATAACCCATTTCCTGAGAACAACCCCTATCCCATAATTCTAACCCTATCTCCTAGTCATCACTGTGACACCTAATCCCTAACCCTAATTCTAAACCGCTAGCCCTAACCGTAACCCTACCTACAACCCTAACACTGACAGTAACCCTTATTCTAAACCCAACGCTATGCCTAACAAAAACCCTAACCCTTGATCCTAACCCTTCACCCTAACCCCTAAGCCTTACCCTAACCCTTAACCCTAATCCTAATCCTAACCATTAAACCTAACCCTAGCTCTTAAAGCTAACCCTAAACCTTACCCTCACGACTAGACCTAACCCTGACACTAACCTAACACCTAACCCTAACCAGAACCCCTAAAGCTAACCCTGAACCCTATTCCTAACCCCAGCAGTAAACTTTAACCCTAAACCTAAGCCCAACCCGTAACACTAATCCTATCCTTTTACCCTAAAACTAACCCCTAAACCTAATCCCTATACCTCACCCTAACTCTAACAACAATCCTAATTCTAACCATACCCCTTCATAAAACACTAACTCCTAACCACTAACCCTAACACTAACCAAAAACCCTAATCACTAATCCCTAACCCTAACGCTTAACCTTTACCCTAACCGTTAACCCTCACCCTAAATCTTAACACTGACCCTAACCTTAACCTTTAACTCTAAGCCTAACCCTTAACCCTACAGGAAGGAGGACCCTTAATGCTAATGGGATCCCTTATCCCTAACCCTAACACTACAGCTAAAAATAACCCTAACCTTGGATCCTTAAACCTAACCCCTAACACTTACTTTAACCCCAAACCCTAACCCTAATCCTAAGCATTAAACCTAACCCTATCTCTTAACCCTAACGCTAGCCCTTACCCTAACGCCTAGATCTAACCCTAAATCTAACCTACCGCGTAATCCTAACCTTAAGCCCTATTGCTAACACTAACCCTGAACCCTAAACCTACCCGTAACCCTTAACACTAACCCTATCCGTGAACCTTAACCCTGACCCTAACCATTACCCGCACCCAAGCATTTAACCCTGATTCTAACCCTAATCCTTAATGATAAACCTAACACTAAGCCCTAACCCTAAGCCCAACACTTAACCCTAATCCTATCCCTTAACCCTAACCCTAACCCTAATGCTACCCCCTAAACGTAACCCTAACCGTGACCAGTAAACCTAACCCTAACCTCTAACACAAACCATAGCACATAACTCTAACCCTAAAACTAACCCTAAACCTAACCCTAACCCCTAACTCTTAAGCTAAACCATAAGCGTTAACTCTCACGCTAACCTTTAATCCTAACCCTAATCCTAATCTTCAACCCTAAACCTAACACTTAACACTAACCCTGTACCAAACCCTAACCCCTCATCTTAACCCTAACCGTAAACCTCAACCCTAAACCAAAGTGTAACCGTTAAACCTAAGAGTAACATTTAACCCTAACCCTAATCCCTAACCCTAACCCCTCACCCTAACACTAAACTTCATCCTTAACCCTAACCAGAATCCTAACCCTAAATCTAATTCTCAGACTTCTTGCTTTCTTAGAGTTTAGAAAGTCTGCAATCCTCCCATGCCATGCGTGAAAGGAGGCTCTACCACTGTGTCCTGCATGAAACCCACGGGCCCATACACAGAGTAAGATAGAGTGGGTTCCCGGGTACAATCCCAGCCCCCTAAACTCCCCCCACCAGCCTAATGCAGACAGGGCCCGTGCGCTAAGCATAAACAATACCTTTAACAGATAACCCTAACCCTGAACATAACACCCAACCCTGTTCCTATTTCTCCCCTTAACACGTAAACCTCACCATGCGCCTAACAAAAACCTCTTATCCTACCGTTAATGCATAACCCATTTCCTGACAACAACCCGTATCCCATAATTCTAACCCTATCTCCTAGTCATCACTGTGACACCTAATCCCTAACCCTAATTCTAAACCGCTAACCCTAACCGTAACCCTACCTACAACCCTAACACTGACAGTAACCCTTACTTCTAACCCCAACGCTATGCCTAACAAAAACCCTAACCCTTGACCCTAACCCTTCACCCTAACCCCTAAGCCTTACCCTAACCCTTAACCCTAATCCTAATCCTAACCATTAAACCTAACCCTAGCTCTTAAAGCTAACCCTAAACCTTACCCTCATGACTAGACCTAACCCTGACACTAACTTAACACCTAACCCTAACCAGAACCCCTAAAGCTAACCCTGAACCCTATCCCTAACCCCAGCAGTAAACTTTAACCCTAAACCTAAGCCCAACCCGTAACCCTAATCCTATCCTTTTACCCTAAAACTAACCCCTAAACCTAACCCCTATACCTCACCCTAACTCTAACCCCAATCCTAATTCTGACCATACCCCTTCATAAAACACTAATTCCTAACCGCTAACCCCAACACTAACCAAAAACCCTAATCAATAATCCCTAACCCTAACGCTTAACCTTTACCCTAACCGTTAACCCTCACCCTAAATCTTAACACTGACCCTAACCTTAACCTTTAACTCTAAGCCTAACTCTTAATGCTACAGGAAGGAAGACCCTTAATGCTAATGGGATCCCTTTTCCCTAACCCTAACACTACAGCTAAAAATAACCCTAACCTTGGATCCTTAAACCTAACCCCTAACACTTACTTTAACCCCAAACCCTAACCCCAATCCTCAGCATTAAACCTAACCCTATCTCTTAACCCTAACGCTAGCCCTTACCCTAACGCCTAGATCTAACCCTAAATCTAACCTACCGCCTAATCTTAACCTTAAGCACTAATGCTAACACTAGCCCTGAACCCTATACCTACCCGTAATCCTTAACACTAAACCTATCCGTGAACCTTAACCCTGACCCTAACCATTACCCGCACCCAAGCATTTAACCCTGACCCTAACCCTAATCCTTAATGCTAACCCTAACACTAAACCCTAACCCTAACCCAACACTTATCCCTTATCCTATCCCTTAAACCTAACCCTAACCCTAATGCTACCCCCTAAACGTAACCCTAACCGTGACCAGTAAACCTAACCCTAACCTCTAACACAAACCATAGCACATAACTCTAACCCTAATACTAACCCTAACCCTAACCCTAACCCTAAACCCTAACTCTTAACCTTAACCCTAAGCGTTAACTCTCACGCTAACCTTTAATCCTAACCCTAATCCTAATCTTCAGCCCTAAACCTAACACTTAACCCTAACCCTGTACCAAACCCTAACCCCTCATCTTAACCCTAACCGTAAACCTCAACCCGAAACCAAAGTGTAACCCTTAAACCTAAGAGTAACCTTTAACCCTAACCCTATTCCCTAACCCTAAGCCCTCACCCTAACACTAAACTTCATCCTTAACCATAACCAGAATCCTAACCCTAAACCTAATTTTCAGACTTTCTTGCTTCCTTAGAGTTTAGAAAGCCTGCAATCCTCCCATGCCATGCCTGAAAGGAGGCTCTACCACTGTGTCCTGCATGAAACCCACTGGCCCATACCCAGACTATGATAGAGTGGGTTCCTGGGTACAATCCCAGCCCCCTAAACTCCCCCCGCCCGCCTAATGCAGACAGGGCCCGTGCGCTAAGCATAAACAATACCTTTAACAGATAACCCTAACCCTGAACATAACACCCAACCCTGTTCCTATTTCTCCCCTTAACACGTAAACCTCACCGTGCGCCTAACTTTATCCTCTTATCCTAACGTTAATGCATAACCCATTTCCTGACAACAACCCCTATCCCATAATTCTAACCCTATCTCCTAGTCATCACTGTGACACCTAATCCTTAACCCTAATTCTAAACCGCTAACCCTAACCGTAACCCTACCTACAACCCTAACACTGACAGTAACCCTTACTTCTAACCCCAACGCTATGCCTAACAAAAACCCTAACCCTTGACCCTAACCCTTCACCCTAACCCATAAGCCTTACCCTAACCCTTAACCCTAATCCTAATCCTAACCATTAAAACCATCCCTAGCTCTTAAAGCTAACCCTAAACCTTACCCTCACGACTAGACCTAACCCTGACACTAACCTAACACCTAACACTAACCACAACCCCTAAAGCTAACCCTGAACCCTATCCCTAACCCTAGCAGTAAACTTTAACCCTAAACCTAAGCCCAACCCGTAACCCTAATCCTATCCTTTTACCCTAAAACTAACCCCTAAACCTAACCCCTATACCTCACCCTAACTCTAACCCCAATCCTAATTCTAACCATACCCCTTCTTAAAACACTAACTCCTAACCGCTAACCCTAACACTAACCAAAAACCCTAATCACTAATCCCTAACCCTAACGCTTAACCTTTACCCTAACCGTTAACCCTCACCCTAAATCTTAACACTGACCCTAACCTTAACCTTTAACTCTAAGCCTAACTCTTAATGCTACAGGAAGGAAGACCCTTAATGCTAATGGGATCCCTTATCCCTAACCCTAACACTACAGCTAAAAATAACCCTAACCTTGGATCCTTAAACCTAACCCCTAACACTTACTTTAACCCCAAACCCTAACCCTAATCCTAAGCATTAAACCTAACCCTATCTCTTAACCCTAACGCTAGCCCTTACCCGAACGCCTAGATCTAACCTTAAATCTAACCTACAGCCTAATCCTAACCTTGAGCCCTAATGCTAACACTAACCCTGAACCCTAAACCTACCCGTAACCCTTAACACTAACCCTATCCGTGAACCTTCACCCTGACTCTAAACATTACCCGCACCCAAGCATTTAACCCTGACCCTAACCCTAATCCTTAATGCTAACCATAACACTAAACCCTAACCCTAAGCCCAACACTTATCCCTAATCCTATCCCTTAACCCTAACCCTAACCCTAATGCTACCCCCTAAACGTAACCCTAACCGTGACCAGTAAACCTAACCGTAACCTCTAACACAAACCATAGCACATAACTCTAACCCTAATACTAGCAGTAACCCTAACCCTAACCCTAAACCCTAACTCTTAACCTTAACTCTAAGCGTTAACTCTCACGCTAACCTTTAATCCTAACCGTAATCCTAATCTTCAACACTAAACCTAACACTTAACCCTAACCCTGTAC
This sequence comes from Eulemur rufifrons, assembly GCF_041146395.1. Classification (NCBI taxonomy): domain Eukaryota; kingdom Metazoa; phylum Chordata; class Mammalia; order Primates; family Lemuridae; genus Eulemur; species Eulemur rufifrons. Next base: position 14,068 of record NW_027183194.1, on the reverse strand, counting down.
CAAACCCTAACCCCTCATCTTAACCCTAACCGTAAACCTCAACCCTAAACCAAAGTGTAACCGTTAAACCTAAGAGTAACCTTTAACCCTAACCCTATTACCTAACCCTAAGCCCTCACCCTAACACTAAACTTCATCCTTAACCCTAACCAGAATCCTAACCCTAAATCTTATTCTCAGACTTTCTTGCTTCCTTAGAGTTTAGAAAGCCTGCAATCCTCCCATGCCATGCGTGAAAGGAGGCTCTACCACTGTGTCCTGCATGAAACCCATGGGCCCATACCCAGAGTATGATAGAGTGGGTTCCCGGGTACAATCCCAGCCCCCTAAACTCTCCCCGCCCGCCTAATGCAGACAGGGCCCGTGCGCTAAGCATAAACAATACCTTTAACAGATAACCCTAACCCTAAACATAACACCCAACCCTGTTCCTATTTCTCCCCTTAACACGTAAACCTCCCCGTGCGCCTAACTTTAACCTCTTATCCTAACGTTAATGCATAACCCATTTCTTGACAACAACCCCTATCCCATAATTCTAACCCTATCTCCTAGTCATCACTGTGACACCTAATCCTTAACCCTAATTCTAAACCGCTAACCCTAACTGTAACCCTACCTACAACCCTAACACTGACAATAACCATTACTTCTAACCCCAACGCTATGCCTAACAAAAACCCTAACCCTTCACCCTAACCCCTAAGCCTTACCCTAACCCTTAACCCTAATCCTAATCCTAACCATTAAACCTAACCCTAGCTCTTAAAGCTAACCCTAAACCTTACCGTCACGACTAGACCTAACCCTGACACTAACCTAACACCTAAGACTAACCAGAACCCCTAAAGCTAACACTGAACCCTATCCCTAACCCCAGCAGTAAACTTTAACCCTATACCTAAGCCCAACCCGTAACCCTAATCCTATCCTTTTACCCTAAAACTAACCCCTAAACCTAAGCCCTAAACCAAACCCCTATACCTCACCCTAACTCTAACCCCAATCCTAATTCTAACCATACCCATTCATAAAACACTAACTCCTAACCGCTAACCCTAACACTAACCAAAAACCCTAATCACTAATCCCTAACCCTAACGCTTAACCTTTACCCTAACCGTTAACCCTCACCCTAAATCTTAACACTGACCCTAACCTTAACCTTTAACTCTAAGCCTAACCCTTAACCCTACAGTAAGGAAGACCCTTAATGCTAATGGGATCCCTTATCCCTAATCCTAACACTACAGCTAAAAATAACCCTAACCTTTGATCCTTAAACCTAACCCCTAACACTTACTTTAACCCCAAACCCTAACCCTAATCCTAAGCATTAAACCTAACTCTATCTCTTAACCCTAACGCTACCCCTTACCCTAACGCCTAGATCTAACCCTAAATCGAACCTACCGCCTAATCCTAACCTTAAGCCCTAATGCAAACTCAAACCCTGAACCCTAAACCTACCCGTAACCCTTAACACTAAACCTATCCGTCAACATTAACCCTGACCCTAACCATTACCCGCACACAAGCATTTAACCCTGACCCTAACCCCAATCCTTAATGATAACCCTAACACTAAACCCTAACCCTAAGCCCAACACTTAACCCTAATCCTATCCCTTAACCATAACCCTAATGCTAACCCCCAAACCTAACCCTAACCATGACCAGTAAACCTAACCCTAACATCTAACACAAACCATAGCACATAACTCTAACCCTAAAACTAACCCTAACCCTAAACCCTAACTCTTAACCTTAACCCTAAGCGTTAACTCTCACGCTAACCTTTAATCCTAACCCGAATCCTAATCTTCAACCCTAAACCTAACACTTAGCCCTAATCCTGTACCTAAACCTAACTCCTCATCTTAACCCTAACCGTAAACCTCAACCCGAAACCAAAGTGTAACCGTTAAAGCTAAGAGTAACCTTTAACCCTAACCCTAATCCCTAACCCTAAACCCTCACCCTAACACTAAACTTCATCCTTAACCCTAACCATAATCCTAACCCTAAATCTAATTCTCAGACTTCTTGCTTTCTTAGAGTTTAGAAAGCCTGCAATCCTCCCATGCCATGCGTGAAAGGAGGCTCTACCACTGTGTCCTGCATGAAACCCACGGGCCCATACCCAGAGTATGATAGAGTGGGTTCCCGGGTACAATCCCAGCCCCCTAAACTCCCGCCGCCCGCCTAATGCAGACAGGGCCTGTGCGCTAAGCATAAACAATACCTTTAACAGATAACCCTAACCCTGAACATAACACCCAACCCTGTTCCTATTTCTCCCCTTAACACGTAAACCTCACCGTGCGCCTAACTTTAACCTCTTATCCTAACGTGAATGCATAACCCATTTCCTGAGAACAACCCCTATCCCATAATTCTAACCCTATCTCCTAGTCATCACTGTGACACCTAATCCCTAACCCTAATTCTAAACCGCTAGCCCTAACCGTAACCCTACCTACAACCCTAACACTGACAGTAACCCTTATTCTAAACCCAACGCTATGCCTAACAAAAACCCTAACCCTTGATCCTAACCCTTCACCCTAACCCCTAAGCCTTACCCTAACCCTTAACCCTAATCCTAATCCTAACCATTAAACCTAACCCTAGCTCTTAAAGCTAACCCTAAACCTTACCCTCACGACTAGACCTAACCCTGACACTAACCTAACACCTAACCCTAACCAGAACCCCTAAAGCTAACCCTGAACCCTATTCCTAACCCCAGCAGTAAACTTTAACCCTAAACCTAAGCCCAACCCGTAACACTAATCCTATCCTTTTACCCTAAAACTAACCCCTAAACCTAATCCCTATACCTCACCCTAACTCTAACAACAATCCTAATTCTAACCATACCCCTTCATAAAACACTAACTCCTAACCACTAACCCTAACACTAACCAAAAACCCTAATCACTAATCCCTAACCCTAACGCTTAACCTTTACCCTAACCGTTAACCCTCACCCTAAATCTTAACACTGACCCTAACCTTAACCTTTAACTCTAAGCCTAACCCTTAACCCTACAGGAAGGAGGACCCTTAATGCTAATGGGATCCCTTATCCCTAACCCTAACACTACAGCTAAAAATAACCCTAACCTTGGATCCTTAAACCTAACCCCTAACACTTACTTTAACCCCAAACCCTAACCCTAATCCTAAGCATTAAACCTAACCCTATCTCTTAACCCTAACGCTAGCCCTTACCCTAACGCCTAGATCTAACCCTAAATCTAACCTACCGCCTAATCCTAACCTTAAGCCCTATTGCTAACACTAACCCTGAACCCTAAACCTACCCGTAACCCTTAACACTAACCCTATCCGTGAACCTTAACCCTGACCCTAACCATTACCCGCACCCAAGCATTTAACCCTGATTCTAACCCTAATCCTTAATGATAAACCTAACACTAAGCCCTAACCCTAAGCCCAACACTTAACCCTAATCCTATCCCTTAACCCTAACCCTAACCCTAATGCTACCCCCTAAACGTAACCCTAACCGTGACCAGTAAACCTAACCCTAACCTCTAACACAAACCATAGCACATAACTCTAACCCTAAAACTAACCCTAAACATAACCCTAACCCCTAACTCTTAAGCTAAACCCTAAGCGTTAACTCTCACGCTAACCTTTAATCCTAACCCTAATCCTAATCTTCAACCCTAAACCTAACACTTAACACTAACCCTGTACCAAACCCTAACCCCTCATCTTAACCCTAACCGTAAACCTCAACCCTAAACCAAAGTGTAACCGTTAAACCTAAGAGTAACATTTAACCCTAACCCTAATCCCTAACCCTAAGCCCTCACCCTAACACTAAACTTCATCCTTAACCCTAACCAGAATCCTAACCCTAAATCTAATTCTCTGACTTCTTGCTTTCTTAGAGTTTAGAAAGCCTGCAATCCTCCCATGCCATGCGTGAAAGGAGGCTCTACCACTGTGTCCTGCATGAAACCCACGGGCCCATACACAGAGTAAGATAGAGTGGGTTCCCGGGTACAATCCCAGCCCCCTAAACTCCCCGCACCAGCCTAATGCAGACAGGGCCCGTGCGCTAAGCATAAACAATACCTTTAACAGATAACCCTAACCCTGAACATAACACCCAACCCTGTTCCTATTTCTCCCCTTAACACGTAAACCTCACCATGCGCCTAACAAAAACCTCTTATCCTACCGTTAATGCATAACCCATTTCCTGACAACAACCCGTATCCCATAATTCTAACCCTATCTCCTAGTCATCACTGTGACACCTAATCCCTAACCCTAATTCTAAACCGCTAACCCTAACCGTAACCCTACCTACAACCCTAACACTGACAGTAACCCTTACTTCTAACCCCAACGCTATGCCTAACAAAAACCCTAACCCTTGACCCTAACCCTTCACCCTAACCCCTAAGCCTTACCCTAACCCTTAACCCTAATCCTAATCCTAACCATTAAACCTAACCCTAGCTCTTAAAGCTAACCCTAAACCTTACCCTCATGACTAGACCTAACCCTGACACTAACTTAACACCTAACCCTAACCAGAACCCCTAAAGCTAACCCTGAACCCTATCCCTAACCCCAGCAGTAAACTTTAACCCTAAACCTAAGCCCAACCCGTAACCCTAATCCTATCCTTTTACCCTAAAACTAACCCCTAAACCTAACCCCTATACCTCACCCTAACTCTAACCCCAATCCTAATTCTGACCATACCCCTTCATAAAACACTAATTCCTAACCGCTAACCCCAACACTAACCAAAAACCCTAATCAATAATCCCTAACCCTAACGCTTAACCTTTACCCTAACCGTTAACCCTCACCCTAAATCTTAACACTGACCCTAACCTTAACCTTTAACTCTAAGCCTAACTCTTAATGCTACAGGAAGGAAGACCCTTAATGCTAATGGGATCCCTTATCCCTAACCCTAACACTACAGCTAAAAATAACCCTAACCTTCGATCCTTAAACCTAACCCCTAACACTTACTTTAACCCCAAACCCTAACCCCAATCCTAAGCATTAAACCTAACCCTATCTCTTAACCCTAACGCTAGCCCTTACCCTAACGCCTAGATCTAACCCTAAATCTAACCTACCGCCTAATCTTAACCTTAAGCACTAATGCTAACACTAGCCCTGAACCCTATACCTACCCGTAATCCTTAACACTAAACCTATCCGTGAACCTTAACCCTGACCCTAACCATTACCCGCACCCAAGCATTTAACCCTGACCCTAACCCTAATCCTTAATGCTAACCCTAACACTAAACCCTAACCCTAACCCAACACTTATCCCTTATCCTATCCCTTAAACCTAACCCTAACCCTAATGCTACCCCCTAAACGTAACCCTAACCGTGACCAGTAAACCTAACCCTAACCTCTAACACAAACCATAGCACATAACTCTAACCCTAATACTAACCCTAACCCTAACCCTAACCCTAAACCCTAACTCTTAACCTTAACCCTAAGCGTTAACTCTCACGCTAACCTTTAATCCTAACCCTAATCCTAATCTTCAGCCCTAAACCTAACACTTAACCCTAACCCTGTACCAAACCCTAACCCCTCATCTTAACCCTAACCGTAAACCTCAACCCGAAACCAAAGTGTAACCCTTAAACCTAAGAGTAACCTTTAACCCTAACCCTATTCCCTAACCCTAAGCCCTCACCCTAACACTAAACTTCATCCTTAACCATAACCAGAATCCTAACCCTAAACCTAATTTTCAGACTTTCTTGCTTCCTTAGAGTTTAGAAAGCCTGCAATCCTCCCATGCCATGCCTGAAAGGAGGCTCTACCACTGTGTCCTGCATGAAACCCACTGGCCCATACCCAGACTATGATAGAGTGGGTTCCTGGGTACAATCCCAGCCCCCTAAACTCCCCCCGCCCGCCTAATGCAGACAGGGCCCGTGCGCTAAGCATAAACAATACCTTTAACAGATAACCCTAACCCTGAACATAACACCCAACCCTGTTCCTATTTCTCCCCTTAACACGTAAACCTCACCGTGCGCCTAACTTTATCCTCTTATCCTAACGTTAATGCATAACTCATTTCCTGACAACAACCCCTATCCCATAATTCTAACCCTATCTCCTAGTCATCACTGTGACACCTAATCCTTAACCCTAATTCTAAACCGCTAACCCTAACCGTAACCCTACCTACAACCCTAACACTGACAGTAACCCTTACTTCTAACCCCAACGCTATGCCTAACAAAAACCCTAACCCTTGACCCTAACCCTTCACCCTAACCCCTAAGCCTTACCCTAACCCTTAACCCTAATCCTAATCCTAACCATTAAAACCATCCCTAGCTCTTAAAGCTAACCCTAAACCTTACCCTCACGACTAGACCTAACCCTGACACTAACCTAACACCTGACACTAACCACAACCCCTAAAGCTAACCCTGAACCCTATCCCTAACCCTAGCAGTAAACTTTAACCCTAAACCTAAGCCCAACCCGTAACCCTAATCCTATCCTTTTACCCTAAAACTAACCGCTAAACCTAACCCCTATACCTCACCCTAACTCTAACCCCAATCCTAATTCTAACCATACCCCTTCTTAAAACACTAACTCCTAACCGCTAACCCTAACACTAACCAAAAACCCTAATCACTAATCCCTAACCCTAACGCTTAACCTTTACCCTAACCGTTAACCCTCACCCTAAATCTTAACACTGACCCTAACCTTAACCTTTAACTCTAAGCCTAACTCTTAATGCTACAGGAAGGAAGACCCTTAATGCTAATGGGATCCCTTATCCCTAACCCTAACACTACAGCTAAAAATAACCCTAACCTTGGATCCTTAAACCTAACCCCTAACACTTACTTTAACCCCAAACCCTAACCCTAATCCTAAGCATTAAACCTAACCCTATCTCTTAACCCTAACGCTAGCCCTTACCCGAACGCCTAGATCTAACCTTAAATCTAACCTACGGCCTAATCCTAACCTTGAGCCCTAATGCTAACACTAACCCTGAACCCTAAACCTACCCGTAACCCTTAACACTAACCCTATCCGAAACCTTCACCCTGACTCTAAACATTACCCGCACCCAAGCATTTAACCCTGACCCTAACCCTAATCCTTAATGCTAACCATAACACTAAACCCTAACCCTAAGCCCAACACTTATCCCTAATCCTATCCCTTAACCCTAACCCTAACCCTAATGCTACCCCCTAAACGTAACCCTAACCGTGACCAGTAAACCTAACCGTAACCTCTAACACAAACCATAGCACATAACTCTAACCCTAATACTAGCAGTAACCCTAACCCTAACCCTAAACCCTAACTCTTAACCTTAACTCTAAGCGTTAACTCTCACGCTAACCTTTAATCCTAACCGTAATCCTAATCTTCAACACTAAACCTAACACTTAACCCTAACCCTGTACCAAACCCTAACCCCTCATCTTAACCCTAACCGTAAACCTCAACCCTAAACCAAAGTGTAACCGTTAAACCTAAGAGTAACCTTTAACCCTAACCCTATTAACTAACCCTAAGCCCTCACCCTAACACTAAACTTCATCCTTAACCCTAACCAGAATCCTAACCCTAAATCTAATTCTCAGACTTTCTTGCTTCCTTAGAGTTTAGAAAGCCTGCAATCCTCCCATGCCATGCGTGAAAGGAGGCTCTACCACTGTGTCCTGCATGAAACCCATGGGCCCATACCCAGAGTATGATAGAGTGGGTTCCCGGGTACAATCCCAGCCCCCTAAACTCTCCCCGCCCGCCTAATGCAGACAGGGCCCGTGCGCTAAGCATAAACAATACCTTTAACAGATAACCCTAACCCTGAACATAACACCCAACCCTGTTCCTATTTCTCCCCTTAACACGTAAACCTCCCCGTGCGCCTAACTTTAACCTCTTATCCTAACGTTAATGCATAACCCATTTCTTGACAACAACCCCTATCCCATAATTCTAACCCTATCTCCTAGTCATCACTGTGACACCTAATCCTTAACCCTAATTCTAAACCGCTAACCCTAACTGTAACCCTACCTACAACCCTAACACTGACAATAACCATTACTTCTAACCCCAACGCTATGCCTAACAAAAACCCTAACCCTTCACCCTAACCCCTAAGCCTTACCCTAACCCTTAACCCTAATCCTAATCCTAACCATTAAACCTAACCCTAGCTCTTAAAGCTAACCCTAAACCTTACCGTCACGACTAGACCTAACCCTGACACTAACCTAACACCTAAGACTAACCAGAACCCCTAAAGCTAACACTGAACCCTATCCCTAACCCCAGCAGTAAACTTTAACCCTATACCTAAGCCCAACCCGTAACCCTAATCCTATCCTTTTACCCTAAAACTAACCCCTAAACCTAAGCCCTAAACCAAACCCCTATACCTCACCCTAACTCTAACCCCTATCCTAATTCTAACCATACCCATTCATAAAACACTAACTCCTAACCGCTAACCCTAACACTAACCAAAAACCCTAATCACTAATCCCTAACCCTAACGCTTAACCTTTACCCTAACCGTTAACCCTCACCCTAAATCTTAACACTGACCCTAACCTTAACCTTTAACTCTAAGCCTAACCCTTAACCCTACAGTAAGGAAGACCCTTAATGCTAATGGGATCCCTTATCCTTAACCCTAACACTACAGCTAAAAATAACCCTAACCTTTGATCCTTAAACCTAACCCCTAACACTTACTTTAACCCCAAACCCTAACCCTAATCCTAAGCATTAAACCTAACCCTATCTCTGAACCCTAACGCTAGCCCTTACCCTAACGCCTAGATCTAACCCTAAATCGAACCTACCGCCTAATCCTAACCTTAAGCCCTAATGCTAACTCAAACCCTGAACCCTAAACCTACCCGTAACCCTTAACACTAAACCTATCCGTCAACCTTAACCCTGACCCTAACCATTACCCGCACCCAAGCATTTAACCCTGACCCTAACCCCAATCCTTAATGATAACCCTAACACTAAACCCTAAACCTAAGCCCAACACTTAACCCTAATCCTATCCCTTAACCCTAACCCTAATGCTAACCCCTAAACGTAACCCTAACCATGACCAGTAAACCTAACCCTAACCTCTAACACAAACCATAGCACATAACTCTAACCCTAAAACTAACCCTAACCCTAAACCCTAACTCTTAACCTTAACCCTAAGCGTTAACTCTCACGCTAACCTTTAATCCTAACCCTAATCCTAATCTTCAACCCTAAACCTAACACTTAGCCCTAACCCTGTACCTAACCCTAACTCCTCATCTTAACCCTAACCGTAAACCTCAACCCGAAACCAAAGTGTAACCTTTAAAGCTAAGAGTAACCTTTAACCCTAACCCTAATCCCTAACCCTAAGCCCTCACCCTAACACTAAACTTCATCCTTAACCCTAACCATAATCCTAACCCTAAATCTAATTCTCTGACTTCTTGCTTTCTTAGAGTTTAGAAAGCCTGCAATCCTCCCATGCCATGCGTGAAAGGAGCCTCTACCACTGTGTCCTGCATGAAACCCACAGGCCCATACCCAGAGTATGATAGAGTGGGTTCCCGGGTACAATCCCAGCCCCCTAAACTCCCCCCGCCCGCCTAATGCAGACAGGGCCCGTGCGCTAAGCATAAACAATACCTTTAACAGATAACCCTAACCCTGAACATAACACCCAACCCTGTTCCTATTTCTCCCCTTAACACGTAAACCTCACTGTGCGCGTAACTTTAACCTCTTATCCTAACGTTAATGCATAACCCATTTCCTGAGAACAACCCCTATCCCATAATTCTAACCCTATCTCCTAGTCATCACTGTGACACCTAATCCCTAACCCTAATTCTAAACCGCTAACCCTAACCGTAACCCTACCTACAACCCTAACACTGACAGTAACCCTTACTTCTAACCCCAACGCTATGCCTAACAAAAACCCTAACCCTTGACCCTAACCCTTCACCCTAACCCCTAAGCCTTACCCTAACCCTTAACCCTAATCCTAATCCTAACCATTAAACCTAACCCTAGCTCTTAAAGCTAACCCTAAACCTTACCCTCACGACTAGTCCTAACCCTGACACTAACCTAACACCTAACCATAACCAGAACCCCTAATGCTAACCCTGAACCCTCTCCTTAACCCTAGCAGTAAACCTTAACCCTAAACCTAAGCCCAACCAGTAACCCTAATCCTATCCTTTTACCCTAAAAGTAACCCCTAAACCTAACCACTATACCTCACCCTGACTCTAACCCCAATCCTAATTCTAACCATACCCCTTCATAAAACACTAACTCCTAACAGCTAACCCTAACACTAACCAAAAATCCTAATCACTAATCCCTAACCCTAACGCTTAACCTTTACCCTAACCGTTAACCCTCACCCTAAATCTTAACACTGACCCTAACCTTAACCTTTAACTCTAAGCCTAACCCTTAACCCTACAGTAAGGAAGACCCTTAATGCTAATGGGATCCCTTATCCCTAAACCTAACACTACAGCTAAAAATAACCCTAACCTTTGATCCTTATACCTAACCTCTAACACGTACTTTAACCCCAAACCCTAACCCTAAACCTAAGCATTAAACCTAACCCTATCTCGTAACCATAATGCTAGCCCTTACCCTAACGCCTAGATCTAACCCTAAATCTAACCTACTGCCTAATCCTAACCTTAAGCCCTAATGCTAACTCTAACCCTGAACCCTAAACCTACCCGTAACCCTTAACACTAACCCTATCCGTGAACCTTAACCCTGACCCTAACCATTACCCGCACCCAAGCATTTAACCCTGACCCTACCCCTAATCATTAATGATAATCCTAACACTAAACCCTAACCCTAAGCCCAACACTTAACCCTAATCCTATCCCTTAACCCTAACCCTAATGCTAACCCCTAAACGTAACCCTAACCGTGACCAGTAAACCTAATCCTAACATCTAACACAAACCATAGCACTAAACTAACTAAAACTAACCCTTTCCCTAACCCTAACCCTAAACCCTAACTCTTAACCTTAACCCTAAGCGTTAACTCTCACGCTAACCTTTAATCCTAACCCTAATCCTAATCTTCAGCCCTAAACCTAACACTTAACCCTAACCCTGTACCAAACCCTAACCCCTCATCTTAACCCTAACCGTAAACCTCAACCCTAAACCAAAGTGTAACCGTTAAACCTAAGAGTAACCTTTAACCTTAACCCTAATCCCTAACCCTAAGCCCTCACCCTAACCCTAAACTTCATCCTTAACCCTAACCAGAATCCTAACCCTAAATCTAATTCTCAGACTTCTTGCTTTCTTAGAGTTTAGAAAGCCTGCAATCCTCCCATGCCATGGGTGAAAGGAGGCTCTACCACTGTGTCCGGCATGAAACCCACGGGCCCATACCCAGAGTATGATAGACTGGGTTCCCGGGTACAATCCCAGCCCCCTAAACTCCCCCCGCCCGCCTAATGCAGACAGGGTTCGTGCGCTAAGCATAAACAATACCTTTAACAGATAACCCTAACCCTGAACATAACACCCAACCCTGTTCCTATTTCTCCCCTTAACACGTAAACCTCACCGTGCGCCTAACTTTAACCTCTTATACTAACGTTAATGCATAACCCATTTCCTGAGAACAACCCCTATCCCATAATTCTAACCCTATCTCCTAGTCATCACTGTGACACCTAATCCCTAACCCTAATTCTAAACCGCTAACCCTAACCGTAACCCTACCTACAACCCTAACACTGACAGTAACCCTTACTTCTAACCCCAACGCTATGCCTAACAAAAACCCTAACCCTTGACCCTAACCCTTCACCCTAACTCCTAAGCCTTACCCTAACCCTTAACCCTAATCCTAATCCTAACCATTAAACCTAACCCTAGCTCTTAAAGCTAACCCTAAACCTTACCCTCACGACTAGACCTAACCCTGACACTAACCTAACACCTAACCCTAACCAGAACCCCTAAAGCTAACCCTGAACCCTATCCCTAACCCTAGCAGTAAACTTTAACCCTAAACCTAAGCCCAACCCGTAACCCTAACCCTATCCTTTTACCCTAAAACTAACCCCTATACCTCACCCTAACTCTAACCCCAATCCTAATTCTAACCATACCCCTTCATAAAACACTAATTCCTAACCGCTAACCCTAACACTAACCAAAAACCCTAATGACTAATCCCTAACCCTAACGCTTAACCTTTACCCTAACCGTTAACCCTCACCCTAAATCTTAACACTGACCCTAACCTTAACCTTTAACTCTAAGCCTAACCCTTAACCCTACAGTAAGGAAGACCCTTAATGCTAATGGGATCCCTTATCCCTAACCCTAACACTACAGCTAAAAATAACCCTAACCTTGGATCCTTAAACCTAACCCCTAACACTTACTTTAACCCCAAACACTAACCCTAATCCTAAGCATTAAACCTAAACCTATCTTTTAACCCTAACGCTAGCCCTTACCCGAACGCCTAGATCTAACCCTAAATCTAACCTACCGCCTAATCCTAACCTTAAACCCTAATGCTAACACTAACCCTGAACCCTAAACCTACCCGTAACCCTTAACACTAACCTTATCCGTGAACCTTAACCCTGACCCTAACCATTACCCGCACCCAAGCATTTAACCCTGATTCTAACCCTAATCCTTAATGATAAACCTAACACTAAAACCTAACCCTAAGCCCAACACTTAACCCTAATCCTATCCCTTAACGCTAACCCTAACCCTAATGCTACCCCCTAAACGTAACCCTAACCGTGACCAGTAAACCTAACCCTAACCTCTAACACAAACCATAGCACATAACTCTAACCCTAAAACTAACCCTAACCCTAACCCTAAACCCTAACTCTTAACCTTAACCCTAAGCGTTAACTCTCCCGCTAACCTTTAATCTTAACCATAATCCTAATCTTCAACCCTAAACCTAACACTTAACCCTAACCCTGTACCAAACCCTAACCCCTCATCTTACCCCTAACCGTAAACCTCAACCCTAAACCAAAGTGTAACCGTTAAAACTAAGAGTAACCTTTTACCCTAAACCTAATCCCTAACCCTAAGCCCTCACCCTAACACTAAACTTCATCCTTAACCCTAACCAGAATCCTAACCCTAAATCTAATTCTCAGACTTCTTGCTTTCTTAGAGTTTAGAAAGCCTGCAATCCTCCCATGCCATGCGTGAAAGGAGGCTCTACCATTGTGTCCTGCATGAAATCCACGGGCCCATACCCAGAGTATGATAGAGTGGGTTCCCGGGTACAATCCCAGCCCCCTAAACTCCCCCCGCCCGCCTAATGCCGACAGGGCCCGTGCGCTAAGCATGAACAACACCTTTAACAGATAACTCTAACCCTGAACATAACACCCAACCCTGTTCCTATTTCTCCCCTTAACACGTAAACTTCACCGTGCGCCTAACTTTAACCTCTTATCCTAACGTTAATGCATAACCCATTTCCTGACAACAACCCCTATCCCATAATTCTAACCCTATCTCCTAGTCATCACTGTGACACCTAATCCCTAACCCTAATTCTAAACCGCTAACCCTAACCGTAACCCTACCTACAACCCTAACACTGACAGTAACCCTTACTTCTAACCCCAACGCTATGCCTAACAAAAACCCTAACCCTTCACCCTAACCCTTCACCCTAACCCCTAAGCCTTACCCTATCCCTTAACCCTAATCCTAATCCTAAACATTAAACCTAACCCTAGCTCTTAAAGCTAACCCTAAACCTTACCCTCACGACTAGACCTAACCCTGACACTAACCTAACACCGAACCCTAACCAGAACCCCTAAAGCTAACCCTGAACCCTATCCCTAACCCTAGCAGTAAACTTTAACCCTAAACCTAAGCCCAACCCGTAACGCTAATCCTATCCTTTTACCCTAAAACTAACCCCTAAACCTAACACCTAAACCTCACCCTAA
>NW_027183193.1:15000-17500 GCF_041146395.1 Eulemur rufifrons | reverse complement strand
CTAACCCTACCCCTAACCCCTAAACCTAACCCTAACCCCTACCCCTAACCCTAACCCAACCCTAACCCTAACCCTAACTCAACCCTACCCTAACCCTAACCCCTAACCCTAACACTAACCCCTAACCCTAAACCTAACCCCAACCCCAACCCTAAACCCGAACCCAAACCCTAACCCTCACCCCTAACCCTAACCCCTAACACTAACCCTAACCCCTAACCCTAACCCTAACCCCTAACCCTAACCTCTAACCCTAACCCTAACCCCTAACTCTAAATCCTGAACCTGACCCTGACCCTGACCCTAACCCTAACCCCTGACCCTGACCCTAACCCTAACCCCTGACCCTGACCCTAACCCTAACCCCTGACCCTAACCCTAACCCTAACCCTAATCCCTAACACTAACCCTAACCCCTACCCCTAACCCTAACCCTAACCCCTAACCCTAACCCTAACCCCTAACCCTAACCCTAACCCAACCCTAACACTAACCGTAGCCCTAACCTTAGCCCTAACCCTAACCCTAACCGTAACCCCTAACCCTAACCCTAACCCTAACCCCTAACCCTAACGCAAACCCTAACCCTAACACCAAACCATAACCCTAACCCCTAACCCTAACCCTAACCGTAACCCCTAACCCTAACCCTAACCCAAACTCTAACCCTAACCCTAACCCCTAACCCTAACCTTAAACCCTAAACCTAACCATAACTCCTACCCCTAACCCTAACCCTAACCCAACCCTAACCCTAACACTAACCCCTAACCCTAACCCTAACCCCTAACCCTAACCCTAACCCCTAACCCTAACCCTAACCCAAACCCTATCCCTAACCCTATCCTCTAACCCTAACTCTAACCCCTAACCCTAACCCTAACCCTAACCCCTACCCCTACCCCTAACCCTAACCCAACCCTAACCCTAACGCAAACCCTAACCCTAACCCTAGCCTACCCTAACCCTAACCCCTAACCCTAACCCTAACCCAACACTACCCTAACCCTATCCCTAACCCCTAACCCTAACACTAACCCCTAACCCTAACCCTAACCCCAACCCCAACCCTAAACCCTAACCCCAACCCTAACCCTAACCCCAAACCCAACCCCAATCCTAACCCTAACCCCAACCCTAACCCTAACCCTAACCCCTAACCCTAACTCATAACCCTAACCCTAACCCTAACCCCTAAACCTAACCCCTAACCCTAACCTTAACCCTAAACCCTTACCCTAACCCCTAACCCTAACCCCTAACCCTAACCCTAATTCCTAACCCTATCCCCTAACCCCTACCCTAACCCTAACCCTAACCCAACCCTAACCCTAACCCTAACCCCTAACCCTAACCCTAACCCCTAACCCTAAACCCTAATCCTAACCCTAACCGCTAACCCTAACCCTAACCCCTAACCCTAACCCCTAACCCTAGCCCTAGGCCTAACCCCTAACCCTAATCCTTAACCCTAACCCTAACCCTACCCCTACCCCTACCCCTAAGCCTAACCCTAACCCCTAACCCTAACGCCTAACCCTAACCCTACCCTAACCCTAACCCTAACCCTAACCCCTAACCCTAACCCCTAACCCTTACCGCAAACCCTAACCCTAACCCTAACCCCTAATCCTAACCCTAACCCCTAAGCCTAACCCTAACCCCTAACCCTAACCCCGAACCCGAATCCGAACCCGAACCCTAAACCTAACCCTAATCTATCCTCTAACCCTAACCCCTAAACCCTAACCGTAACTCCTAACCCTAACCCCTAACCCTAACCCTTAACCCTAAACCTAACCCTACCTTTACCCCTAACCCTAATCCCTAACACTAACCCTAACCCCTAACCCTAACCCCTAACCCTAACCCTAAACCCTAACCCTAACCCTAACCCCTAACCCTAATCCTAAACCCTAACCCTAACCCTAGCCCTAACCCTAACCCTAACCGTAACCTCTAACCCTAACCCTAACCCTATCCCCAACCCTAACCCCTAACCGTAACCCCTAAGCCTAACCCAAACCTAACCCTACCCTCACCCTAACCCTAACCCCTAACCCTAACCATAACCCCTAACCCCTAACCGTAACCCTAACCCTAACCCCTAACCCTAACCCTAACCCCTAACCCTAACCCTAACCCCTAGCACTAACCCTAACCCCTAACCCTAACCCTAGCACTAACCCCTAACCCTAACCCTAACCCTTAACCCTAACACTAACCCTAACCCCTAACCCTAACCCCTAACCACTACCCTAACCCTAACCCTAACCCTAACCCCTAACCCTAACGCTAACCCCTAACCCTTAACCGTAACCCTAATCCTAACCCTAACCGTGACAAGTAAACCTAACCCTAACCCTAACCCCTAACCCCTACCCTAACCCTAACCCTAACCCCTAACCAGAGCCCTACCCCTAACCCTAACCCTAACCCCTAACCCTAAACACTAACCCTAACCCAATCCAACCCTACCCTAAGCCTACCCTAACCCTAA
>NW_027183193.1:7500-10000 GCF_041146395.1 Eulemur rufifrons | reverse complement strand
ACCCTAACCCTAACCCTAACCCTAATCCCTAACACTAACCCTAACCCCTACCCCTAACCCTAACCCTAACCCCTAACCCTAACCCTAACCCCTAACCCTAACCCTAACCCAACCCTAACACTAACCGTAGCCCTAACCTTAGCCCTAACCCTAACCCTAACCGTAACCCCTAACCCTAACCCTAACCCTAACCCCTAACCCTAACGCAAACCCTAACCCTAACACCAAACCATAACCCTAACCCCTAACCCTAACCCTAACCGTAACCCCTAACCCTAACCCTAACCCAAACTCTAACCCTAACCCTAACCCCTAACCCTAACCTTAAACCCTAAACCTAACCCTAACTCCTACCCCTAACCCTAACCCTAACCCAACCCTAACCCTAACACTAACCCCTAACCCTAACCCTAACCCCTAACCCTAACCCTAACCCCTAACCCTAACCCTAACCCAAACCCTATCCCTAACCCTATCCTCTAACCCTAACTCTAACCCCTAACCCTAACACTAACCCTAACCCCTACCCCTACCCCTAACCCTAACCCAACCCTAACCCTAACGCAAACCCTAACCCTAACCCTAGCCTACCCTAACCCTAACCCCTAACCCTAACCCTAACCCAACACTACCCTAACCCTATCCCTAACCCCTAACCCTAACACTAACCCCTAACCCTAACCCTAACCCCAACCCCAACCCTAAACCCTAACCCCAACCCTAACCCTAACCCCAAACCCAACCCCAACCCTAACCCTAACCCCAACCCTAACCCTAACCCTAACCCCTAACCCTAACTCATAACCCTAACCCTAACCCTAACCCCTAAACCTAACCCCTAACCCTAACCTTAACCCTAAACCCTTACCCTAACCCCTAACCCTAACCCCTAACCCTAACCCTAATTCCTAACCCTATCCCCTAACCCCTACCCTAACCCTAACCCTAACCCAACCCTAACCCTAACCCTAACCCCTAACCCTAACCCTAACCCCTAACCCTAAACCCTAATCCTAACCCTAACCGCTAACCCTAACCCTAACCCCTAACCCTAACCCCTAACCCTAGCCCTAGGCCTAACCCCTAACCCTAATCCTTAACCCTAACCCTAACCCTACCCCTACCCCTACCCCTAAGCCTAACCCTAACCCCTAACCCTAACGCCTAACCCTAACCCTACCCTAACCCTAACCCTAACCCTAACCCCTAACCCTAACCCCTAACCCTTACCGCAAACCCTAACCCTAACCCTAACCCCTAATCCTAACCCTAACCCCTAAGCCTAACCCTAACCCCTAACCCTAACCCCGAACCCGAATCCGAACCCGAACCCTAAACCTAACCCTAATCTATCCTCTAACCCTAACCCCTAAACCCTAACCGTAACTCCTAACCCTAACCCCTAACCCTAACCCTTAACCCTAAACCTAACCCTACCTTTACCCCTAACCCTAATCCCTAACACTAACCCTAACACCTAACCCTAACCCCTAACCCTAACCCTAAACCCTAACCCTAACCCTAACCCCTAACCCTAAACCTAAACCCTAACCCTAACCCTAGCCCTAACCCTAACCCTAACCGTAACCTCTAACCCTAACCCTAACCCTATCCCCAACCCTAACCCCTAACCGTAACCCCTAAGCCTAACCCAAACCTAACCCTACCCTCACCCTAACCCTAACCCCTAACCCTAACCATAACCCCTAACCCCTAACCGTAACCCTAACCCTAACCCCTAACCCTAACCCTAACCCCTAACCCTAACCCTAACCCCTAGCACTAACCCTAACCCCTAACCCTAACCCTAGCACTAACCCCTAACCCTAACCCTAACCCTTAACCCTAACACTAACCCTAACCCCTAACCCTAACCCCTAACCAATACCCTAACCCTAACCCTAACCCTAACCCCTAACCCTAACGCTAACCCCTAACCCTTAACCGTAACCCTAATCCTAACCCTAACCGTGACAAGTAAACCTAACCCTAACCCTAACCCCTAACCCCTACCCTAACCCTAACCCTAACCCCTAACCAGAGCCCTACCCCTAACCCTAACCCTAACCCCTAACCCTAAACACTAACCCTAACCCAATCCAACCCTACCCTAAGCCTACCCTAACCCTAACCCTAACCCCTAACCCTAACCCTAACCCCTAACCCTAACCCTAACCCCTAACCCTAACCCCTAACCCCTAACCCTAACCCTAACCCCTACCCCTAACCCCTAACCCTAACCCCGAACCCGAACCCGAACCCTAACCCTAATCCCTAACCCCTAACCTGAACCCGAACCCGAACCCTAAACCTAACCCTAACCCAAAGCCTAACCCTAATCCTATCCCCTAACCCTAACCCTAACCCCTAACCCTAACCCTAACCCCTAACCATAACCCCTAACCCTAACCCCCTAACCCTAACCCTAACCCCTAACCCTAACCCCTATCCCTAACCCTAACTGAAACCCTAACCCTAACCCTAACCCCAACCCTAACCC
>NW_027183192.1:32500-47033 GCF_041146395.1 Eulemur rufifrons | reverse complement strand
CGCTGTAAAGGCCCACTTGAAAACTTATGCTTGCTCGCTAGGTGACCGATGTCCGCTTGACCTATGTCTGTAATTGGAAATACGTACCTTGCGGAGATAAAACAAAGCAATTAACTTGTAACTAAGTGTTTAAACTTTCCAGCTGCCTGTCGTAAAATTGATTGTGCTTGCTTAACGCCTGAAAGAATGTTCCTTAATTGGAGCTATCTGTTTCTGTAAACCTGCTCGCTAAAGACTGTAACCGAAACGAAACGGGGCCCGAGGCTGGTCCCGGACCACACAGCTGCGAGTAGGTGGTATAGTGTTGTTTCAACCGCCGTGCCTAAAGTCACGGAGCTCTAGCTTAGGATAGTCTGAAACCTTCCTGCTTTTTTTCGGCTCGGGGCCATTCTCTGTACCTGTACCCTAACAGGGCAGGGGTGGTCGCTGGCCAGCTAATGTGGACTCATGACTTGGCTCAATTCGGTCTCTAGGTTGTCCTGTCTCGCACTCCGTACTATAACAGATGCCACACCGGTTCAACCCAGCTCTGAAGGAAAGAAATGCCGAGCGTTCCACTAGCCGGAGGAAGGCAAAACGCACCTCTGCCTTCCTCTGAGGGCACGTCCTGAGTGAACGGGTCGTTCTCCTGCCCGTCACCCCAAGCCCCTCTCCCCCCGGACCCCACCACACCCGGCCTTGACCTCCTCGGCCCTGCCCACCAGGCCCCATCATGGCCTCTGGAGCCTGGGCTCTCTCTCTCTCCAGGCACTGGCACTGCCCCCCGCCCCCACCCCGGGACCTGAGATCCAGGGCCTCTGTCTCCCAGGCCTCCCAGCTGTCTTGACTTGCGGACTCAGTGCCTGCTCTGCCAGAGAGACCTCTTGCTGCGGGGTGGCTCTCAGTGGCTGCATCTCAGCGGTCTAACGTGTCCCCCACCATCCACGTGGCCGCCGGCGTCAGGCTTCGGTGCCCGTAGTGCCACCCTGCCTCCCTTCCGGGGGAATCCCACGCTGCCTCAGGCCCATTATGACCTGGGAAGAGGCTGCACCTGTGGGGTCTGCCCATTTCCACTACCCCCCCCCCACACACGTCACCCCCCGGTCCCCCCATAGGGGTTAGGAAGAAGGCAACACTTTCTGGTACAAGGGTTGAACTGAATGGGCGAGTGAGTGGCCACCTGGCAGGGGCATCGCAACAGATGGCTGAAGAAGTCAGCCGCCGAGTGCAGAAAATGTCACGGAACTTGGGGTGCCACTGCCTTGCTGAGATAGGGCCAGGGCAGGCTTTAAAAGGCTAAAATTCTGCCTGCCTTTGGTACGTTAATACAGAACCCATGGTCCTTTCTAATTTTTGATTCCCGGAGAGGCAGGAAGTATTCCAAATGGCCACGCCATGGCTTTTCTAAATTGCCCACAAGGCCTTCTCCGACCCAGCGGGTCAGGGGTTTGCTTTGGTGTTACATCGTGGTAAAAGAGACATCCCACAGCAGTGACCATGTCCATCGACTCCGTCGGCGCTCTCAGGCTCGTTGTCCCACTTTTCAGACAAGCCTGGATGGCCACTCCGTGTCACTCTTTGCCAAATGCCAGCCACCTCTCCTCCCCGCCCCGCATCCCCCATTTGGCCACCACAACTCTTCATCCCCAGGCGCCCTCCGGTAAAGTGTGCTCCTGTCTGTACACCTACTCCGTTGGGGGCGGGGGGGGGGGGCCGGAAGTTGGCACAAGAGGTGGCTGGTGGCCGGAGCAGGCCCGCCACCTTGAGTGTGTGGAACAGCGCTGAGGATTTCCTAAGGGAAGAAAGAGGGTGGGGGAGAGCGAGAGAGCATCTCTCCTCGTGAACCTCACAGATGATTGAGGACAAACAGGCCTGCACGGGAGGGGGGGGGGGCAGGGAGGGTGCCGAGTCTGCACCAGAGAAAATGGCTTTGTGGGGGGGTGGGAGGGGAAGAGGGCAGAAAGATTTTCTGTCTTTTTAAAACTTCCCCCAGGCTTTTGGGAACTTGCAGCCCGGCCTGCATCCCTGAGGCACGTTAACTCTTTGGTTATAACTCCAGGTGGCCCCCAGGGTGGGCGGCCCACAGAGTTCAAGGGATTTCTTCTCAGCAGAGACGGGACCTTTAGAACAGCTAACTGCAGTAATTGCCTGAAGCTGAGAACCAACCCTCCCTCCTTTAAAACCTCTGTATTTCTGCCTAGGCCTATGTTCACGAAATTTGGGGGTTTGAGACTGAGAAGCTCTACCCTATTTATTTCCTCCTTTGTCAGCAAAGTAGACTCTCTGTTTTCTTACTCCTCATACCGCTTGTCCTCGTTATTCGGCCTCGTGGACAAGCAGCTGAGCTTTCGGTCACAAGTCCACACCCCAGGGTGGAGGGGTCCAATCCACCCCTGTCCAGACCTGGGCCCTTCCTGCCTCCCTCTCGAGACGATCTGTTTGGCAGCCCAGCCGCCTTGGACTGGGCCACAAGGAGGACACAAAGTAAAGACCCAGCCCCCCCGCCCCCCCCCCCCACACACACACACGGCAGTGGCGGTGGGTGGCAGTTCTCCAAGGGTTTGGGGCTTTTCCTGAGGCAGGAGACGGAGGGGACTGATTTCTTTAGAGCTCCGTCCCCTCCCCCATGCGCTGTGCCGCCTGGAAGCGGCAGCTCGCGGGGCGGGGTCGGGGCTGAAAGCGGCTCCGCCCGAGAGAAGCCCGAGGCGGCTACGTGCAAGCGCGCATGCGCAGTCAGCTCGCGGGGCGGGGTCGCGGCTGAAAGCGGCTCCGCCCGAGAGAAGCCCGAGGCGGCTACGTGCGAGCGCGCATGCGCAGTCAGCGCAGTGAGTGGAGGAGGGGTGGAAAACGGCGGAAGGGCTCCGCCGGGGGCCCGGCCATCTGTGCGGCCGGGCTAGGGGTTTGCCTCTTGGGCCGGGAGCTCGTACCCCGCCCCCAGCCCGCAGGCAATCCCGAGGGGCAGAAGCACGACTTGCTGGGCACCTCCTCGGGCGAAGCGGTCGCGGTGGCTGGGTTACGTGGGGCCCAGACGAGTCTCTGGTTCTGGGAGCGGCACCTCCCCCACGCGCCTCTCCTCTTGGGCCTTCACCCCTCCCCCCCCCCCCCCCCCGCTCCGGCCCCAGGGGATGGGAGGAGTGGGGGGCAGGGAGACGACCTCAGGGAGGAGCCAGACCAACTGAATGAAAGCTTTTCATGAACTCGTGTGTCTTTGCCAGGGAAACACCATTTCTGGAGTCTATGAACTAAAATAAAATCTTAAGCCGCCCCCCGCCCGCCACCGCCAGCTGACCCGTCCCGTGGTTGGCCCAGGGAACCCTAGAAAAACCCTTAAACCTGAGCTGCTGCCCCGCAAGGACAGGGGAAGTCAGACACCCCTCCCTGATGGAGTCAGATTTTATAACAATGAGATACTGAATGTCCGACGGGCCTAAGGCCAGGCAAGACAAAGCTTAACGCATATCTAGCAGGCCAACCGTTTACTGAACTACAGGGCACTTGAGTTTTGGGTAAACTGTCCAGTGGCTTGTCTGTGATTAGCAGACCTCCTTACCTTAACTGAAAACATGATGCAAAGCCTTTAGGCAGAGGTTCATTTATGTCATCAATTGCAAATCAAAGAATCTTTAAACCCAGCTGTAAACCTGTAAACACCGCACCCTCCCTCCCCCGCCCCCCCCCAACTGCCAGATGTCCTGCCTTTTCAGCCCAGACCAATGTACCCCTTCCATGTTTTGATTTGTGATTTTACATGTAATTCCTGTCTCCCTAAAATGTATGAAGCCAAACTGTAACCCACCCCACCACAATGGGTCCGCTTGCTCAAGGCTTCTTGGGCGTAGCTCTCTGGGCCATGATCACGGCCGTTGGGCTCAGAATAAAACTCTTTAAATTATTTTGCAGTGATTTGGGGTTCTTTTCCATGGACGAGTCAATCGTGTTCACATTATTTTAGCCTTGGGAGCTTTTTCTTTTCTATTATGTCTGATCCTGATCGCTAGCCAGGTATTCATTCATATTTTTGGTTGGTGGTGGTGCTCAAGCTCGTCTTTGTACATCCCAGATTGGCGTAAGCCACCGTGAATATGTTTTACACCTTCCAAGAGCTAGCGCTTATTGCCGTATCATAACCAGGGCTCGCAGCAATTTTTCTTTTTTTTTTTTTAAAGCTGCTTCCACTTTCCACCTAGGTATACATACGAGTATCCCCTTTAAATGAATGCTTGCATCGAGGAACCAGGAAGTGGTTTTTGTTGTTGTTGCTGTTGTTGTTTTCCCCCAGTCATTTATCTGCTCCTCAACCCTCATTATTTATCACACACACACACACACACCCCCACCCCATCTCTGTAGAAAAGCTCACGGAGATTGTTCATCCACCGCGTGCTTTCTGTTGACAGTATCTGAGACGATAAGGAGCACCATGCATTCTGTTCTAAGAGAAAAATTGCATATATCAGTATGATTATATTTTACTTCTTGTGTGAATTTAGTGGATCTCATAAAAGCTGATCTTGATTTTCACAGCAGAGAAAAGTGGGCTT
Source organism: Eulemur rufifrons (assembly GCF_041146395.1). Lineage (NCBI taxonomy): Eukaryota > Metazoa > Chordata > Mammalia > Primates > Lemuridae > Eulemur > Eulemur rufifrons. Next base: position 42,513 of record NW_027183192.1, on the reverse strand, counting down.
CTGTTTTGGTTTTGTTTTTGTTTTTCTGGAGGGGTGGTGTCTTCACATAAGTGATCATCTTTACAAGTATGCTATATGCGAGAAATTTCAGAAAGCTGCAAAGAGTGACTTGTTGACAATGCTTGCATTGAATGATGTATCTGAATCTGTGAATCGAAGGGGTCAGCATCTGACCAGAAAGCACTGTTAGAAGAAGAGGGGTTTCGGGTCTTTTCCTAAATTGTATCTGCCTAAGGCGGAAAATATTTCTGTTTCCCTATGACATGGTATTTTCCTCACAAGCAGTGTTAATGGCTCCATATGTCTCTAGACTGGCTGCAGAGCAGAGACTCCATGGTCTCCACTACTTGACTCTGTCTGTCCAAGAATGGCCTCCACAGCTCTCCTCTGTGAGATATCCACTCTCAGAGGTGGCACGGTATGGTGGGTAGGGGGATATGCTGGATTTTGAAAACTCAGAGTTTGAACTCCAGTGCTTTATTTCTTAGCAACATGAACTTTGTCAGATCACATCACCCTGCTGAAGCCCAGTCACCTAAAGGGTAGAAAATGCAATGGATAGATTGACGCTTCTCTTCTCTTCTCCTCTCTTCTTTCTCTCTTTCTTTCTTTCCTTGTGTCTTCCTGTCTCTGTCTCTCTCTCTCTCTCTCTCTCTCTCTCTCTTTCTTTTTGTCTTTTTCTTTTTTTTCTTTTGACGGGCCCTCACTCTGTTTCCCAGACTAAAGTGCAGTAGCATCATCATAGATCACTGCAACTTCAAACTCTTGGCCTCAAGCGATCCTTTCCCCCTAGGCTTCCCAAAGTGCTAGGATGCAGTTTTATTTTTATCTGTGACACCATGGGAGGAAATATCTTTTAGGGTCATAGGGTCAGAAATTTAGATCTCTTCTTTGAACTCATGGTAGCGGCTAACTGGGATTTTCAGTGTGTAAACGTAAGCCACTTGTAATTTCACCAGTACTCCCGTTACTTGTCATCTATTCAGGAGGTGAACTCTTCTTCCCCTACCATCTACTGTTCAAACGCGTTGGCCACAAGGATAATTTGAATATCAGATTCAGAGCACAAATAATTAAGGTCCTGTAGCGTTAATAAGTAAAAGGGGCCACACACAAACCTGTGGAAGTCTGTGTCCCTTCCAGTTTTTTTGTTTGTTTGTTTGTTTTTGGGTCCCCCCCCCCCCCCCGAGACTGAGTCTCACTCTGTTGCCCGGGCTAGAGTGAGTGCCGTGGCGTCAGCCTAGCTCACAGCAACCTCAAACTCCTGGGCTCAGTCGATCCTCCTGCCTCAGGCTCCCCAGGAGCTGGGACCACAGGCATGTGCCACCATGCCCGGCTAATTTTTTTCTATATATTTTTAGTTGTCTGGACAATTTCTTTCTATATTTTTAGTAGAGACGGGGGCGGGGGGTCTCACTCTCGCTCGGGCTGGTCTCGAACTCCTGACTTTGAGCGATCCTCCCGCCTCGGCCTCCCAGAGTGCTAAGTTTACAGGCCTGAGCCAACGCATCCGGCCTGTGTCCATTCTTTAATGTTGTGTGTTGCTCAGTTATGAAAAGGCAAGGGAACATAAAATCCGAGTTTTAGGGATGACTTATAGGCTCAGTATTCTTTTTTTTTTTTTTTTTTTTTGCCTCCTCTAAGCCTATGTGAATATCAAGGAGGGTAAAAAATTCAGTGTTCTCAGTTCAGTGCCCAACCAACCTCTGTTTCCAGAGTAAAAATTGAGCATCCTATTACACCTTTATTTCCCTTTGGTATGCTAAGGCCCAACTCGGCAGAGAGGTCACTGTTTATTCTCTTGGCTAAGATCACATGTGCCATAGTCTGTCTGCTTTGTCTCCTTTAGGGGTAATCATCCAATCTTACCCGGGCCCCTCACATCCTCGTGACAATAGGCCTCCTTGGTTTACTGAAATAGAAAAGACCGGCTCATCAGCAATGTTTGATCGGTTGCTTCAGAAACAAATGTTGTTCTGCTTTCTTTACTATGTTTTTTTTTTTTTTTTCCTTCTTTCTTCCGTCAGACCCAATCCGATATAGGTGGGAGAGAAGGTAACCGGAGCCTCTTGAAAAACCGAAGTGAACCAAAGCGAGCTCACAGATTCAGATAGAAATCAGGAGGAAGAAAAATTGAGAGATAACATGGATTTTCTGTCTAGCGGGTGTTCTCACACTTCAATTTTACCAGAAGCGTTAGGTAGGATGACGATGACGATAATTGTGACAAACACTATTCTCATTGGACAGATAAGGAGGCAGGCTCAGAGTGACGAGTAACCTGGGCCTAAATAGATCGCTAAGAAGCATCATAGTGTGTTCCTTGGTTACGCTGTTTTGTGAAGCTCAAAAAGTTTGGGGTGCGCGTGCGCGTGCGTCCATGTGCGTACGCAATCATAGGTGTTCTAGTAAAACGGATATGAGGTAGGATTTCCCATACCTTCAATGATTTCATGTCCTGCAGGAACATAATGTTCCGGGATCAGGTTTTTATTCTGCCTTCTGTGCCACATGCTCAACATGCCTGTGACTTTACAGCCGAGACTTGCTCAGGGGGAGCCCATTCTCATCTTCTGGGAGGTTCTGCTAATCTTTAAAAGACAAGGACATAGGAAGATGATCCTATAACAACGACTGTGACCACGATTAAAGGCTTACTGTTTACCACGCGTGCTTCTGTGGGCTTTGCCTGCATTTGCTTTTTCACTCTGCACAATATCCCTGTGGGGTAGGCACCATGATTTCTGCATTTGCAGATGAAGAGGCTGAGGCTCAAGAGGATGTATGACTCGCCAAGTTACCAAACACGGAGTGTCGTCCAGGTAGCCAGTCCAGGCCCCCCGGCTCTGCAGCCACTCTGCAATGCTGATTCTGAGCCTGACCGTTTCATCACTGGTGGCTCCCTGAGAACCTTGACTCGGCCCCCTTCCTCAGTTCACTTGGGAAACATATTCATGTGTGTGTATTTCTCTCCTTCCCTCTCCCACCCCCCCCCCCCGTTTTAGTTTTTATTATTTTGAAAAGTGCATAGAACGATAAAAACTTTAAAAGTAGGAAAAAGCTTACGGAACACATAAGGACACAGAGAAAGAAAATATCTGTGTACAACAGTGCAACGCATTTGTGTTTTAAGTCGTGGTGTTGCAAAAGAGTCCAAAAGTTTAAAAGAAAGAAAAACAAACAAACAAACAAAAAAAAAAAAGCCAAACCACCATGGAAAAGTTTATGAAGTGAAAACACTTACAGTAAGCTAAGGTTAATGTATTATTGAAGAAAGAAATTTCTAAAGGTAAATGTCGTGTGGCCTAAGTGTCCAGGGTTTATGAAAACCTACAGTAAGTAATGTCCTAGGCCTTCACATTCACTCACCACTCACCGCCAACTCACAGACTCACCCAGAGCAACCTCCCGCCCGCCCTGCAAGCTCCATTCACCGTAAGTGCCCTGGCCAGGTGTCCCACTGCACAGAAACCTATTAGACTGCATTTCTTCCCATTACTATCAGTAGTTGTACATTTCTTAGGACTGTAGGCCTACGATACACCTCCAGGCATAGTTAGGGGTTGGGAAGAGGAGGGAAGAGGCCATTCTTCATTTATTTTTTTTTTTTTTTTTGTTGAGACAGAGTCTCACTTTGTTGCCCAGGCTAGAGTGAGTGCCGTGGCGTAGCTCACAGCAACCTCAAACTCCTGGGCTTAAGCGATCCTACTGCCTCAGCCTCCCGAGTAGCTGGGACTACAGGCATGCGCCACTATGCCCGGCTAATTTTTCTATATAGATTTTTAGGTGTCCATATAATGTCTTTCTATTTTTAGTAGAGACGGGGTCTCGCTCAGGCTGGTCTCGAACTCCTGACCTTGAGCAATCCACCCGCCTCGGCCTCCCAGAGTGCTAGGATTACAGGCGTGAGCCACCGCGCCCGGCCCATTCTTCATTTATTAATTGGGTAGCATGGGGGCAGGGGAGGCAGTTTCCTCCTTCTCCCCCTCTTGTTTTTCTTTATTCCTCTCCCAGTTCCCCCTTCCATCGTCTCGATGGATTTGGATGAGACGTAGACATTTTCTACGTCAGGCCTTAATCATACCGAGGGAGCAGGAGAAAAGTAAGCCGCCTACCATGACACGATGGAATGGAAGTTTGTCAGCCATTGACTGCTGTGGCATTCCGACATTTAGTGTCTTCAGGACATTCTATATTTCTGCTATCCCACTAGAATATATCTCCTCGATCACTACTGTGTGGCCACATCCCAGCTGTTTCGTGAGCCACCCTCAATGTTCGTGACGATGTAGTGTGGGGACTCCCTCCGTCTGGTGCCTTAAACTCGCACATTTGGGGTTTTGTATCAGGATAGCAAAGCGATCACCTTTAAATAACCTGGCTGGCCATGGTGGCTCATGCCCGTGATCCCCGCAACTTGGGAGGCAGAGACGGGAGCGTGACTTGAGCCCAGCAGCTGGAGACCAGCCTGGGTAACACGATGAGACCTCATCTCTACCAACAAAAAAAAAAAAAAGAAAAATTATGGCGGGTGTGGCAGCATTTGCCTATAGTCCCAGCTACTCAGAAGGCTGAGGCAGAGAGGATCACTTAAGCCCTGGATTTGGAGCTTGCTGTGAGCTACAATCAGGCCAAGGCGGCCTGGGAGAGGACAGAGTGAAAGAAATCCTGTCTCAAAAAAAAAAAAAAGAAAAGAAAAGAAAAGAAAAGAAAGAAAACAAGACCGATAACACAACACAACTTAGAAGACTTGGTGTTACCGAAAGCTCGGCCACTTGCCCACGAGGCCGAATAACGAGGACAAGCTGTTTGAGGAGGAAGGAAAGAGAGAGTCTATTTTGCCGGTAAAGGAGAAAATAGGGTAGACCTTCCCATCTCAAGCCTCCGAATTTCCCCGAACATAGGGCTAGGCAGAAATACAGAGCTTTTAATGAGGGGGGGAGGGGTTCTCAGCTTTAGCGTTGATTGTGGTTAATTATTTCAATCGTCCAGGCTCTGCCAAAAACAAAGCCTGTGAACTCTGCCGGCCGCCCACCTGGGGGGGGGGGGGCGGGGCAGGGGACCACTTGGGAGTTTTAAGAAAAGATTTAACCTGCCTTGGGGACATAGGCCAGACTACAAGCTCCCAAAAGTGGTGGTGGTGGTGGTGGTGGTGGTGGGGAGCGTAAAACGACAGAACGTCTTTCTGTCCTTTATTGGTTTCTCCTTTTTCCCCCCTAGGTGCCAAAAGACCTGAGACTGATGCCGAAAAGAAATAGGTACAGGCGCCCACGTGCACACACAAAGATATACGATCGAATACATCGTGTTGACAGTCGGGGAAACTGGAAGATGATGGGGAAGTATCACGAGCAACTTTGTATTTCTTCCAGGACAGGAAAATGGACACGAAGAGAAAAATTCATCGTTCTCGGCGTAGGATAAAAAGCCACATCTTGTTACTTAATATAATTCATTCTGTGATTTAAGTTTTTATACGATATGATATTCGATAAGCCTAAAACACAAGATAAAAGAGAAACAAACAAAAGGGAAAAAATAAAAATAAAAAAGACGACGGGCAGAGGCCTACGGTCCCGGGAGGAGGCAGAGAGCGGGAGGAGGGGCGCCTCCCGCAGACAACAGGGCGGGTGGGCGGAGACCCGCTAGAGGCTAGGGCTGCCCCGGGCGGGCCCAGAGCTGCGGGCCCGGGAAGAAGAGGGTGGGACCGTCCGGACCGTGCTCTCCTCCCCGCCCTCCACACCTCCCGGGAGTCAGCTCTTAAACTCCCAACGTCACCTGACTTTCCGGATCCCGAGGTCTGATCAAAGTGGCCGCTAGGTGACACCCAGCAACCGCTGCCGGTGTCATCCTGAAAAGAACGGACCCTATGACTGACGGGGGTGGGGCGCACAGTGGGTGGCCCGGCCAGCTCCCCTTCCTCCTCGGAGCGGATCGGATCATCTGGAACTTTATCCAGAGAGGAGAGAGTGCCCCTGGGTGTGTGCTAGAAGCCGGAGGGTTGGGGCAGGGACCTACCCAAGAGAGAAGTAGAGTACAGGGAGTTTCAGAGTTGACCCACTCACCATCTCGCCCTGGTCAATACAAGAGTGGCAATATCTGTCACCGTGGAATGAACACTTGGTACCGAAGACCTTTGTCTATGCTGGCCCCCGTATGCCTAGGGGGGGGCATGTGGCCAGAATCTGACATCCTAAACGTCTTCGTAGAAAGAATTTGGGGGTGGGGGTGGGGGAGAGAGACAGAAAAAGAAAAGAGAGGGGGAAAGAAATGGCTGCCACAAAACTATCAGAACAGAGAAGCGACCGATAGGGCCTATCTGGTTAAGTTCTTTCCCTACCCAGAGAACGACTTGACGTAGCTGACGTCACTGCAGTCAGGCCACGTTCCGGTGGACACAGAGAGTCAGGGATAGAATTTCACGCTCGGCACTGTCTCTCGGGACAGCGGGAAGGTGGAGGGTGGCTGAGGGTTCTATGCTCCTTTATCACACACCGTCAGGTAGGTCAGGTAAAATTGAGGACAGATTTCCAGTGTTTCGAGAAAGGAAGAGCACTCGTGCAGGCCATCTATCTGTACGTGGGAGAGTGTCCCCGAAAAGTGGCTTTCAGTGCCGGGATGTGCCTAGGCCAAGAAGGTACACGATCCTGAGTGAGAATGGTCCGTCCCATCGAGTCAGTCGGTAGGAGGCCACCGGGTCGAGACGGAACTGCCCCCCCACCCGCCCCCGCCCCCGCCCCCGCCCCCGCCCCCGCCCCCCAGAGCAGACAGACTCAGAATGGAGTCACTCGGTGCCAGTGCCCTGCCCGGGTGCCCCATCATTCAACCGAACTGGGAAACAGGTGGGCTTTCCGACCCTCGGGAGGGAGCTTCACCGGCGGGCGGACAGATCAGAAGGGGCCCGGCTCCCTTGAGCGGGCAGGCTGGGGACGGTCGGTGGGGTCTCTTGACAGGAGGCACCACGGAACCCTTGAGGCAATGTCGGGGGCACCTATGTTGCGGTCCAAAGCTAGCGTCTGAGAAGTCGTCCCGAAAGCATGATGGCGTCAACAAGTCCCCTCCGTTCAAGAAACGAGATTCATTTCTAGAGGAGGGCCACCCCCGCGGGAGGACCGTAGGCTTCCTGTGGACATTCTCTTCAAAAGGCAATTCACTCAGCGGAGTGAAAATCGGAAAAATCGCTGTCCTCTGACGCAGCTGCAGAGAAAAGATGGCACCAAAATCAATGAAACACACACACACACACAAACACACCTCCTCCCATCTGAACGAGCACTCCGGACGGTCACATAGGGAGAGCGACGGGCAGTCTTCCCCCCCCTGTGGTTTTCTACCTTTCGTTGCGGTTTTTTCCCTCAGTGGATAGAGGAGGAGACACAGGGGGCTCAGCCGGCATGCGAGTGGGTTTATCATCCTCTGTGAGTATCAACACGCGACACCACCTAAGTGAAGGAACACACCGGTGTTTCATGTGATGTGGCTCAATGCCTGGCAGATACGAGCCTTTGCAGGCCTCCTCGTGATCGACAGGACGTCGCCTTGGACACGGACACATCTTGTCCCTCCCTCCCGAGGCGATAGGCGGTTCCGTACCTCCTCGGGGCCAGGGCACAGTCTGCCTAGGCACCTACAACACGTGTGGCAACAGCCTCGATGGCTCTGCCATGAGAACGAACTCCCGTGGCACGGGGGTGGGGTGGGGGGGGGGTCGGGTGCTGAAGAATTCAGCTGAGTGAAGGAATGCCACGGGATTCAGAGTGCCATCGGTGGGCTGAGAGGCGAGCAGGGCGGGCTTTGAAAGGGTAACATTCTCCCTGCCTTCCGTCTGGCTGTGAATACAGAACGTACACGCCAGGCGGGGTGGCTCACGCCTGTAATCCTAGCACTCTGGGAGGTAGAGGCGGGTGGATCGCTCAAGGTCGGGAGTTCGAGACCAGCCTGAGCAAGAGCGAGACCCCCATCTCTACTAAAAATAGAAAGAAACTATATATCTAAAAATATATACAGAAACAGTATCTAAAAATATATACAGAAAAATATTAGCCGGGCACGGTGGCGCATGCCTGTAGTCCCAGGTACTCGGGAGGCTGGGGCAGTAGGATCGCTTGAGCCCAGGAGTTTGAGGTTGCTGTGAGCTAGGCTGACGCCACGGCACTCTAGTCTGGGCAACAGAGTGAGACTCTGTTTCAAAAAAAAAAAAAAAAAAATATATATATATATATACACACACACACACACACACACACACACACGTATATCCAATTAGCTGGGCATGCTGGCACATGCCTGTAATCCCAGCTACTCGGGAGGCTGAGGCAGTCTGATCGCTTGAGCCCAGGAGTTTGAGATTGCTGTGAGCTAGGCTGACGCCATGGCACTCTAGCCAGGGCAACAGAACGAGAGACTCTGTCAGAAAGAAAAGAAGAGCGAGAGCGAGAGAGCGAGAGAAAGAAAGAAAGGAAGGGAGAGAAAGGAAAGAGAAGGAAGGGGGGGGGAGAGAGAGAGAGAGAGAGAGAGAGAGAGAGAGAGAGAGAGAGGAGAAAACTATTAAAAAATTCGGGACCAGATCCATCGGTCGGTACTCAGAAGCGTGACGATCGGGTGTTCCCGAGCACGTGTGAGATGTGTCTTCTCCCTGACGCCGCGTTTCCTCCACACACACATCACCCATCTGCCGTGGAAAAAAAGCAACAAAAAGAGAGAAAGAGATTAAGAAGGGAAAATGGAAACAGGGCAAAAGAGGAAGAAAGAAAGAAATTTCGAAAAAAAGAGACCAAAGTCACAGCGAGAAGGAAGAATACTGAGCCCAGAGCGACACCTAGTGACCACACCGTCACAAGCACCCTAGGGCCCCAATTCGCCAGAGACATCTGGTGGACCCCAGGGCAACATGTGGTCGACCCGGGGCCATGGCGTCTGCAGCCGATTCCCAGGCGGGCACACGAGCCCGGGGAAACTCATTCTCAGCGCGGGGAGGAGGGGAGGGGAAATAATAGCAAAGTCACACCAGATCCCTTTCTAGTTCATAAACGTGTTGATTGCGTGTTCACGCGCACGTGTGAGAAGGGCCTCCTGGTGTGTCGGCACGTCACCCGCGTGACGTGAAACCATGAATCCGGGGGGGGGGGGGGAGCGGAAAGGCGGGCAGGAAAAGGCAAAGAGAGAATAGATAAAATGAAAGGACCAAAAAGAAAGTCACACAGCAGGGTAGGGGAGTGAGAGCAAGTCGAGAGACTGCAGACAGAAACTCCGAGAGGAGAGGAATGCTCCGGAGCGCCCCCTCGCCCCGCGCGAGAAGAATACCGATCGCAGGGTGATCCCTAGGGGCAGCGAGGCCAGAGAGACCAAATCCGTCCCGAAGCCTCCCTGTCAGGATGACAACCACAGACCAGACATCTGGTCAACCACCCAAGGACCAGACATCTGGTCAACCAGCGAACCCATGCGGAGGCCGCATGCAGCAGCGACATCTGCACGACCACTCAGGGTGCTCCCTGCCGGGAGGGTGTGTCTCTATGTGTGTGTGTCCGGGGGGGGGGGAGATTGCGATGAAAGTCACGCCAGGTCCCGGGATAGTTCGTGAGCGTGATAATTGCGTGTGTGTGGAGAAAAAAGGGGGCGGGGCGATAGGGAGTAAAGAAAGGAGGAGCGGGCGAGCGGAGGGGTGGGGAAGGAGAGGGAGTCGAGAAGCCCGCAACCGCAGCGCCCCCTGGCGGTGATCCCCCCCCATAGCATCGATGGGGCCAGCCCCGCAGAGACTAAGTGCGACGGGACATCTGGTCAACCCCAAGGACCATGGGATCCCAGCACGAAACCGGCGGAGGTCGAGGAGGAGGAGGGAGGAGGAGGAGGAGGAGGAGGAGGAGGAGGAGGAGGAGGAGGAGGAGGAGGAGGAGGAGGAGGAGGAGGAGGAGGAGGAGGAGGAGGAGGGCTAGGCGGCGGCGGCGGCGGGCTAGGCGTCGGCGGGCTAGGCGGCGGCGGCGGAGGGCTAGGCGGCGGCGGAGGCGGGCTAG
>NW_027183192.1:0-20000 GCF_041146395.1 Eulemur rufifrons | reverse complement strand
GGCCGCACCACCACCCCCTTCCCCCAGCGCACACCGGGGCGACCCGCGGCCGGGGCACGCAGCGCACACACGCGGGCGCCCTTCACAGCTGGAACGCCGGCCCGGCCCGGCGTGACCCTCCCCCAGAGTTCAGGGGGGAGGCGCGGACCACGTTAGGCGAAGAGTGGCACTCGGCCCCCACCGCGGGGGCCGGCGGACCGCTCCCCCCCACGGCAGGGGAGGAGGGAACTCTGCCCACGCACAACTGGCAGCCGCAGGGGCGGCGGCTGACGACGCGCAGAGAGGCGGCGGGCTGGGGGATCCGACAAACCCCAGAAGAGGACACGCCTCCACGATCGCTAGAGAAGACGCTTTCTCGCCGAAGGTGGATCGCCCCCGACCCCCGGTCGCCCCCGTAAGGGCCCTGGGCGGAGGCGTTCAGGCACGCCCCGGGGGAGGTGTGGGGGGGGTCTGCGGCATGGGGCAAAACACGCACGGTTGGCGACTCCTGAGCGTTCGCGGTCGGGGCCCCTGGTCCAAAAGCCCCCTCACTTCGAGGGGAACACTCCCCCGTCGGTATGGGAGAGGGGTCACCGAGGCAGACCAGGCCGGTGGCAGAGGCCCCCCACGGGGCCGGCCGGCACCACGTCGCCGGCCCAGCCCCACCACGATCGCCCACACGACCGTGCAACCACCCCCCCCTCGGGCAGGGTGGGAAGAGCACAAGCCGTGCGCTCGCCTTTCGAAGTCCGCCACGCACACATCGTGGGGACGCCGAGACAACGCCCCCCGCCCGCCCACGCAGCGCAGGAGGATGCCTCTAGGCTTGCCCGCCTCGACCCCCCCAACCCCAAGCACGCTGCTCGAGGGTGTACCCAACGCAGCAGACGCTGCAGCGGCGACCAGAGGGGGACGCCGGGAACGAGGACGACAACCACCGCTCGGTTTCGGGCACCTTGGAGAACAACCCGGTGCGCTCCGGGGGCACCACAAAAGGGCCACACAGACCCAGCAGCCGCGCGCCAAACGGGGCGCGCGACCGGGCGGGCGGCACGGCCCCGCACCCGTCCGTCGCGGGCAGGGGGGACCCCGGCCAGGCAACAGCCACACAGGGCGAGCGAGGGCTGCCCGCTGCGTCAAGAGGACTCACGACCCCCCGCCAACGCCACGAGGCCGAGGGCGGGGCGACCGCGGTCGGGCCGGATAGTCTCGCACCCGCGCCTCCCACGCACCGCCCACAGGCGGGGAAGGAGAGGTGAGGTGCCCGCGGGCAGAACGAGAAGAGCGGCCACCATTCACCATGAATGGACCGTCCCTCGCCTGGCACGCGGCTCAAGGCCCGGGAGAGCGCGACGTCACCACATCGATCAGGCCCCGAGGACGGGGAGGGTTGGGGGAGGTCAGTCAGACCGGCGAGGACAGCGATCGGAGGAGCCCGCTTCAGCCTCGCCAGCCCCGCCTCCCAAGCACAACCCAAAGACGAGGACCGCCTGACACGCAACGGCACAGAGCCAGCGGGGTAAGGGGGAAGGTTGCCGCAAACCTCCCCCCCTCCCCCGGGTGCCGTCTCTCGAGGGGACAAGAGACCAACGCGAGAGGCGGGCACCACCGTCGGGACACTCCGACGCCCTAGAGCCGGCGCGCGGGCCCAGGCGGTCAGCTCAAAGGGAACAGGGCAGGGCGCTGGATCCCCAGGAACCCAGAACCCTGTCCGCGTGCGGAGGCCCAACCCCTCCAGCGACAGTCGCCGAAGGACAGCGTGTCAGTACTAACCTGCAGGCGGAAGATGACGATATGAGGTGATCAAAAACACCGCGCAGGAAGACGGGGACCGAGCCACTTGAACACGCCTGCCCCCACGACACTCGACACGGCCACCTGTCCCCAGCAGGTCCCCAGCGCCAGCAGACAAGGGGCACTCAGGGACATCTGGTCGGCCCCCGTGGCGTAGAGGGCCAGGGAGGCCCTCACCGTCCACGCGCGCCACCCAGGGCCCAGCACGGGGACTTGTGGAGGAGAAAACATCGGGACGGGACCGCCACGGCCCACGAGCGGCCGCGGGCCAACAGGGGTCGCCCTCGCCGGCCACCCAGGGCCACCCAGGGCCCGGTCCCCGGCCCCAGCACGGGGACTTGTGGAGGAGAAAACATCGGGACGGGACCGCCGCGGCCCACGAGCGCCCGCGGGCCCACAGGGGTCGCCCTCGCCGGCCACCCGCGCCACCCAGGGCCCGGTCCCCGGCCCCAGCACGGGGACTTGTGGAGGAGAAAACATCGGGACGGGACCGCCGCGGCCCACGAGCGCCCGCGGGCCGACAGGGGTCGCCCTCGCCGGCCACCCAGGGCCACCCAGGGCCCGGTCCCCGGCCCCAGCACGGGGACTTGTGGAGGAGAAAACATCGGGACGGGACCGCCGCGGCCCACGAGCGCCCGCGGGCCCACAGGGGTCGCCCTCGCCGGCCACCCGCGCCACCCAGGGCCACCCAGGGCCCGGTCCCCGGCCCCAGCACGGGGACTTGTGGAGGAGAAAACATCGGGACGGGACCGCCGCGGCCCACGAGCGCCCGCGGGCCGACAGGGGTCGCCCTCGCCGGCCACCCGCGCCACCCAGGGCCCGGTCCGCGCCCCCAGAGTAGGACTCGGAGGAAGCCACGGACGACTGGGTGCCACTCACAGGGCTGTCCCTGCCTCCCGAGCGGGAACCAGGGAAAATGGGTAGGAAAGGCGAGGCCGAGGGAGAGGGACACGCATGCACGGGACGGCGGCCGTTCGCCGGACACCCTCCTCTCCCGTCCGCGTGTGCCGTCTCCTTCCTGTCCCCGCGGGGTGGGTCGGGTCTCCAAAGCGGCCACAGCGTGCTGGTCGACCTGCCCGGGCAGCCCCGCAAGCCGCCTGGCTGGCTGAGCCTGGAAGCGCGGCGACAACGTCCTCCCGCCACACAGCCCTGCAGGCCCAAGCTCTGCCTCCCAGATGTCCCAGCCGGCGTCCCGGCACGAACCAGATGGCCCCGCGAAGGCTGCTTGCTTCCCGGAACTCAGCCTCGCTCGCATCGGGGACTGTCCCCTGCTTTGCCTGCTGCACCGAAGATTCAGAGGACAAGAGACTTGTAGAAAAGCGGCCGCCAGGTGGAGCCCGACCACAACCGGCGCCAGCCACCAGAGGTCTGCTGCAAAACACGGGGCAACCCTCTGGAGCCCATCATTTCAGAGTCCAGAAGGTCCCCCGGGGGCATCAAACACAGTCCCCCTACTCCCCACGGAAGCCATCGAAAAATGACGGGTCAGTCTAGGGCCACGCCACCCTGAACGCGCCCAATCTCGTCTGATCTTGGAAGCTAAGCAGGCCCCGGCCTGGCTAGCACTGGGATCAAAGAAAGGATGGGTCGGCCCGACCACCGACATCGTCCACCAAACCCGTCTCTGCACAGACCACAACATAGCCGAGAGACAGACAGGCAGAAACAGAAAGAGAGAAAGGGAGAGAAAGGAAAAGAACAGAAAGAAAAGAGACGGAGAAACAGAGAGAGAAAGTCAGAAAGAAGAAAACAGTAAATAAGAAAAGACAGGAAGAGGGCACGGGGAAGAAAGAAAAAGGAAGGGAGGAAGGAGATAGGAAACACAGAAAGACAGAAGGAAAGAAGAAATAAGGAAAGAAAAGACAGGCAGAAAGAAAGAGAATGAGAAAAAGGAAGGAAGGATGGAAGCAGAAAGAAAGAAGAAAGAAAGAAAGACAGACAGAGACAGAAGGAGGGAAAGAAAGAAAAGAAAAAGAAAGGAAGTTAAGAGAGAAAAAGAAAGAGCACGGAAAGATGGAAAGAGAAAAAGATAGAGAGAAGGAAGGAGAGAGACAGTATAGAAAGAGACAGAAAGGAAGAAGGAAGGAGAGAGAAAGGAGAGAATGAGAAAGAAAGAAGGTAGGAAAGTAGAAAGGGGGAAGAAAGATGGAAAAAACAGAGATAGAAACACAGGATAACAGGAGAAAGGAAGAGAGGAAAGAAATACGGAAGGAAGGAAGGCAGGCAGGCAGGAAGGAAGACAGGAAGACTGAAAGAAGGAAAGAACAAAGAAGTAAAGAAAAGGCAGAAGGAGGAAGAGAAAGAAAGAAAGGGGGGGGGGAGAGATGATAGGATGAGAAAACCTTTCTGTCGTGGAATCATAAAACCCCTTCCTATCTTAGGATCATGAAACCCAGGGTGGAACTATGATACACTTCACATTCTCAGAGCACGCCGGCTGGTGAAACAAAGAAAGAAGTCAGGGACAGAGAGAACACATTCACGGGGCCTGGCCGGGGGCCAGGGTGGGGCGGCCCGAGGCTGTCGCCAGAGCCATCTCTGTGGCAGGACGTCGCAACACGCCTACCGGATTTTCCCATAACGCTCGCCCGCCGCCAGGTGACCCCCGTCATCCACCGATCCAAGTGTCAGCCTGGAAAGGACGGGCTCCCTCGTGGGGGAGGGAGCGTGGGGGCGGGAGTGGGTACACACTGGGTCGCAGGCCTCCTCCCGGCCCCTCTCGGACCACGTCTCTCAGCCCTCGGGCACACTCCCCACCACTAGTCGACCAGAGAGCCCCCGGGGGCGGGGGGCCGGAGGGGGGCGTCCACGGCAGGGAGAGAGGACAGGGACCCATCGGCCCGTGCTAGATGCCACGGGTGGAGGCAGGACCTGCTGAAGACACACGAACAGTACGGAGAGGTTCAGAGCGGGGCCTAGGCGCAGCCACTCACGATGATCTCACAGTTGGACTATCTGTCACGGTGGACCGAAGCGCATGAAGTGGGCGCTCCCGGAAACGGCGTGTGTGTGTGTGTGTGTGTGTGTGTGTGTGCGCGCGCGCGCGCGCGCGCGTGTGCCTGTGTGTGGGAGGGAGAGAGAGAGAGAGAGAGAGAGAGAGAGATGGGAGAAGACGGTCGGTACATTCACTCACTCCTGTACCCGGGCCAGTCGTTTCTCCCGAAGGACAGAAATCCATAAAACACCCACGTCTAAAGAGTGTTTACACAGAGCTAACCCTAGGTCGAATCAGTCTGGAGTCGAGTGCGGGGAATCCTATGGTCCCAAACTGGGACTCCAGTCCCGGCCCCATAGCAAAAGGGGGTCATTTCTCAGAAAACGCACGCACACAGAATCGGGTAACGTTTATACAATTTTATACCGTGGTAGTGACTTCCTTCCCCGCCCCCGTGTTCTTAGGATCGGTCTCACTACATAGTACTTTTTTTTTTTTTTTCTGAGCTTTATTTTATTTTATTTTATTTTACTGTCATTTCGTTAGAGATGATGGGGAGGGGTGGCGGGGGAGCAGGGCATAGTTCACTCACTGGAAGCCTCAAACTCCTGGGCTCCAGCGATCCTCCTTCCTCAGCCTCCCAAATCGCTGGGGCTACAGGCGTGTGCCACCATGCCCGGCTAATTTTTTTCTATTTTTGGTAGAGACGGGGGTCTTGCTTTTGCCGAGGCAGGTCTCGAACTCCTGACCTCAAGCGGTCGGTCCTCCTCCCCGCCTTGGCCTAGGATTACAGGCGTGAGTCACCAAGCCTGGCCTGGATCGGTTTTTAATAGGTAAGGTCTACGAGACATCCCAGTCCAAACATCGATTCGGTGGGTCTCTACAGGACTCCGGGCGGAGATCCGATCTGGGGTTTACAACGTGGAGAATTAAGGCCTGGCTAGCAAAGAGCCCAGTGACTGAAGAGGGACGATGCTCGTCAGTCGTACAGAGCCTGAAAAGATGCAACACGGGGAAACGTTTCCAGGTTCCTCTCAGAAGAGGATGTCAGATGAGATGCCGAAACGAAAAGAATGGGTTCAAGCCAAAAGGAAAAATAGATAAATAAGTCAATAAATAAAACTACGGGAGACAGCCAGGAGACACTGTTTCCTCAGAAATGGCTAGGAAGCCTCCCAGGATAACCTGGATAGCAGCATATGTTCCTCCTCCTCCTCCGGCTCCCTCTCTTGTGTTCGTGTTTGTTTTCTGTAAACGCCAAGATGGGGCAGGGGTGGGGGACACCACGCCGGGTGGGCGAGCAGATCACCCTTCCCACCACAGGAGGGAGCACACACACACACACACACCCACCCACCCACCCCAGGTCATCACTCTGTAGTTCCGCGTGAGTGAGGTGAGGCCCGGAACGGTGCTAGTAGCTTTCCAAGTGGTCAAAAAGAATGCACAATAACTGGACCGAGGCCTGTCTGGACGCTGTAAAGGCCCACTTGAAAACTTATGCTTGCTCGCTAGGTGACCGATGTCCGCTTGACCTATGTCTGTAATTGGAAATACGTACCTTGCGGAGATAAAACAAAGCAATTAACTTGTAACTAAGTGTTTAAACTTTCCAGCTGCCTGTCGTAAAATTGATTGTGCTTGCTTAACGCCTGAAAGAATGTTCCTTAATTGGAGCTATCTGTTTCTGTAAACCTGCTCGCTTAAAGACTGTAACCGAAACGAAACGGGGCCCGAGGCTGGTCCCGGACCACACAGCTGCGGAGTAGGTGGTATAGTGTTGTTTCAACCGCCGTGCCTAAAGTCACGGAGCTCTAGCTTAGGATAGTCTGAAACCTTCCTGCTTTTTTCGGCTCGGGGCCATTCTCTGTACCTGTACCCTAACAGGGCAGGGGGTGGTCGCTGGCCAGCTAATGTGGACTCATGACTTGGCTCAATTCGGTCTCTAGGTTGTCCTGTCTCGCACTCCGTACTATAACAGATGCCACACCGGTTCAACCCAGCTCTGAAGGAAAGAAATGCCGAGCGTTCCACTAGCCGGAGGAAGGCAAAACGCACCTCTGCCTTCCTCTGAGGGCACGTCTGAGTGAACGGGTCGTTCTCCCTGCCCGTCACCCCAAGCCCCTCATCCCGGACCCCACCACACCCGGCCTTGACCTCCTCGGCCCTGCCCACCAGGCCCCATCATGGCCTCTGGAGCCTGGGCTCTCTCTCTCTCCAGGCACTGGCACTGCCCCCCGCCCCCACCCCGGGACCTGAGATCCAGGGCCTCTGTCTCCCAGGCCTCCCAGCTGTCTTGACTTGCGGACTCAGTGCCTGCTCTGCCAGAGAGACCTCTTGCTGCGGGGTGGCTCTCAGTGGCTGCATCTCAGCGGTCTAACGTGTCCCCCACCATCCACGTGGCCGCCGGCGTCAGGCTTCGGTGCCGTAGTGCCACCCTGCCTCCCTTCCGGGGGAATCCCACGCTGCCTCAGGCCCATTATGACCTGGAAGAGGCTGCACCTGTGGGGTCTGCCCATTTCCACTACCCCCCCCCCACACACGTCACCCCCCGGTCCCCCCATAGGGGTTAGGAAGAAGGCAACACTTTCTGGTACAAGGGTTGAACTGAAGGGGCGAGTGAGTGGCCACCTGGCAGGGGCATCGCAACAGATGGCTGAAGAAGTCAGCCGCCGAGTGCAGAAATGTCACGGAACTTGGGGTGCCACTGCCTTGCTGAGATAGGGCCAGGGCAGGCTTTAAAAGGCTAAAATTCTGCCTGCCTTTGGTACGTTAATACAGAACCCATGGTCCTTTCTAATTTTTGATTCCCGGAGAGGCAGGAAGTATTCCAAATGGCCACGCCATGGCTTTTCTAAATTGCCCACAAGGCCTTCTCCGACCCAGCGGGTCAGGGGTTTGCTTTGGTGTTACATCGTGGTAAAAGAGACATCCCACAGCAGTGACCATGTCCATCGACTCCGTCGGCGCTCTCAGGCTCGTAGTCCCACTTTTCAGACAAGCCTGGATGGCCACTCCGTGTCACTCTTTGCCAAATGCCAGCCACTCTCCTCCCCGCCCCGCATCCCCCATTTGGCCACCACAACTCTTCATCCCCAGGCGCCCTCCGGTAAAGTGTGCTCCTGTCTGTACACCTACTCCGTTGGGGGCGGGGGGGGGGGGCCGGAAGTTGGCACAAGAGGTGGCTGGTGGCCGGAGCAGGCCCGCCACCTTGAGTGTGTGGAACAGCGCTGAGGATTTCCTAAGGGAAGAAAGAGGGTGGGGAGAGCGAGAGAGCATCTCCTCCTCGTGAACCTCACAGATGATTGAGGACAAACAGGCCTGCACGGGGAGGGGGGGGGCAGGGAGGGTGCCGAGTCTGCACCAGAGAAAATGGCTTTGTGGGGGGGTGGGAGGGGAAGAGGGCAGAAAGATTTTCTGTCTTTTTAAAACTTCCCCCAGGCTTTTGGGAACTTGCAGCCCGGCCTGCATCCCTGAGGCACGTTAACTCTTTGGTTATAACTCCAGGTGGCCCCCAGGGTGGGCGGCCCACAGAGTTCAAGGGATTTCTTCTCAGCAGAGACGGGACCTTTAGAACAGCTAACTGCAGTAATTGCCTGAAGCTGAGAACCAACCCTCCCTCCTTTAAAACCTCTGTATTTCTGCCTAGGCCTATGTTCACGAAATTTGGGGGTTTGAGACTGAGAAGCTCTACCCTATTTATTTCCTCCTTTGTCAGCAAAGTAGACTCTCTGTTTTCTTACTCCTCATACCGCTTGTCCTCGTTATTCGGCCTCGTGGACAAGCAGCTGAGCTTTCGGTCACAAGTCCACACCCCAGGGTGGAGGGGTCCAATCCACCCCTGTCCAGACCTGGGCCCTTCCTGCCTCCCTCTCGAGACGATCTGTTTGGCAGCCCAGCCGCCTTGGACTGGGCCACAAGGAGGACACAAAGTAAAGACCCAGCCCCCCCGCCCCCCCCCCCCACACACACACACGGCAGTGGCGGTGGGTGGCAGTTCTCCAAGGGTTTGGGGCTTTTCCTGAGGCAGGAGACGGAGGGGACTGATTTCTTTAGAGCTCCGTCCCCTCCCCCATGCGCTGTGCCGCCTGGAAGCGGCAGCTCGCGGGGCGGGGTCGGGGCTGAAAGCGGCTCCGCCCGAGAGAAGCCCGAGGCGGCTACGTGCAAGCGCGCATGCGCAGTCAGCTCGCGGGGCGGGGTCGCGGCTGAAAGCGGCTCCGCCCGAGAGAAGCCCGAGGCGGCTACGTGCGAGCGCGCATGCGCAGTCAGCGCAGTGAGTGGAGGAGGGGTGGAAAACGGCGGAAGGGCTCCGCCGGGGGCCCGGCCATCTGTGCGGCCGGGCTAGGGGTTTGCCTCTTGGGCCGGGAGCTCGTACCCCGCCCCCAGCCCGCAGGCAATCCCGAGGGGCAGAAGCACGACTTGCTGGGCACCTCCTCGGGCGAAGCGGTCGCGGTGGCTGGGTTACGTGGGGCCCAGACGAGTCTCTGGTTCTGGGAGCGGCACCTCCCCCACGCGCCTCTCCTCTTGGGCCTTCACCCCTCCCCCCCCCCCCCCCCCGCTCCGGCCCCAGGGGATGGGAGGAGTGGGGGGCAGGGAGACGACCTCAGGGAGGAGCCAGACCAACTGAATGAAAGCTTTTCATGAACTCGTGTGTCTTTGCCAGGGAAACACCATTTCTGGAGTCTATGAACTAAAATAAAATCTTAAGCCGCCCCCCGCCCGCCACCGCCAGCTGACCCGTCCCGTGGTTGGCCCAGGGAACCCTAGAAAAACCCTTAAACCTGAGCTGCTGCCCCGCAAGGACAGGGGAAGTCAGACACCCCTCCCTGATGGAGTCAGATTTTATAACAATGAGATACTGAATGTCCGACGGGCCTAAGGCCAGGCAAGACAAAGCTTAACGCATATCTAGCAGGCCAACCGTTTACTGAACTACAGGGCACTTGAGTTTTGGGTAAACTGTCCAGTGGCTTGTCTGTGATTAGCAGACCTCCTTACCTTAACTGAAAACATGATGCAAAGCCTTTAGGCAGAGGTTCATTTATGTCATCAATTGCAAATCAAAGAATCTTTAAACCCAGCTGTAAACCTGTAAACACCGCACCCTCCCTCCCCCGCCCCCCCCCAACTGCCAGATGTCCTGCCTTTTCAGCCCAGACCAATGTACCCCTTCCATGTTTTGATTTGTGATTTTACATGTAATTCCTGTCTCCCTAAAATGTATGAAGCCAAACTGTAACCCACCCCACCACAATGGGTCCGCTTGCTCAAGGCTTCTTGGGCGTAGCTCTCTGGGCCATGATCACGGCCGTTGGGCTCAGAATAAAACTCTTTAAATTATTTTGCAGTGATTTGGGGTTCTTTTCCATGGACGAGTCAATCGTGTTCACATTATTTTAGCCTTGGGAGCTTTTTCTTTTCTATTATGTCTGATCCTGATCGCTAGCCAGGTATTCATTCATATTTTTGGTTGGTGGTGGTGCTCAAGCTCGTCTTTGTACATCCCAGATTGGCGTAAGCCACCGTGAATATGTTTTACACCTTCCAAGAGCTAGCGCTTATTGCCGTATCATAACCAGGGCTCGCAGCAATTTTTCTTTTTTTTTTTTTAAAGCTGCTTCCACTTTCCACCTAGGTATACATACGAGTATCCCCTTTAAATGAATGCTTGCATCGAGGAACCAGGAAGTGGTTTTTGTTGTTGTTGCTGTTGTTGTTTTCCCCCAGTCATTTATCTGCTCCTCAACCCTCATTATTTATCACACACACACACACACACCCCCACCCCATCTCTGTAGAAAAGCTCACGGAGATTGTTCATCCACCGCGTGCTTTCTGTTGACAGTATCTGAGACGATAAGGAGCACCATGCATTCTGTTCTAAGAGAAAAATTGCATATATCAGTATGATTATATTTTACTTCTTGTGTGAATTTAGTGGATCTCATAAAAGCTGATCTTGATTTTCACAGCAGAGAAAAGTGGGCTTCTGTTTTGGTTTTGTTTTTGTTTTTCTGGAGGGGTGGTGTCTTCACATAAGTGATCATCTTTACAAGTATGCTATATGCGAGAAATTTCAGAAAGCTGCAAAGAGTGACTTGTTGACAATGCTTGCATTGAATGATGTATCTGAATCTGTGAATCGAAGGGGTCAGCATCTGACCAGAAAGCACTGTTAGAAGAAGAGGGGTTTCGGGTCTTTTCCTAAATTGTATCTGCCTAAGGCGGAAAATATTTCTGTTTCCCTATGACATGGTATTTTCCTCACAAGCAGTGTTAATGGCTCCATATGTCTCTAGACTGGCTGCAGAGCAGAGACTCCATGGTCTCCACTACTTGACTCTGTCTGTCCAAGAATGGCCTCCACAGCTCTCCTCTGTGAGATATCCACTCTCAGAGGTGGCACGGTATGGTGGGTAGGGGGATATGCTGGATTTTGAAAACTCAGAGTTTGAACTCCAGTGCTTTATTTCTTAGCAACATGAACTTTGTCAGATCACATCACCCTGCTGAAGCCCAGTCACCTAAAGGGTAGAAAATGCAATGGATAGATTGACGCTTCTCTTCTCTTCTCCTCTCTTCTTTCTCTCTTTCTTTCTTTCCTTGTGTCTTCCTGTCTCTGTCTCTCTCTCTCTCTCTCTCTCTCTCTCTCTTTCTTTTTGTCTTTTTCTTTTTTTTCTTTTGACGGGCCCTCACTCTGTTTCCCAGACTAAAGTGCAGTAGCATCATCATAGATCACTGCAACTTCAAACTCTTGGCCTCAAGCGATCCTTTCCCCCTAGGCTTCCCAAAGTGCTAGGATGCAGTTTTATTTTTATCTGTGACACCATGGGAGGAAATATCTTTTAGGGTCATAGGGTCAGAAATTTAGATCTCTTCTTTGAACTCATGGTAGCGGCTAACTGGGATTTTCAGTGTGTAAACGTAAGCCACTTGTAATTTCACCAGTACTCCCGTTACTTGTCATCTATTCAGGAGGTGAACTCTTCTTCCCCTACCATCTACTGTTCAAACGCGTTGGCCACAAGGATAATTTGAATATCAGATTCAGAGCACAAATAATTAAGGTCCTGTAGCGTTAATAAGTAAAAGGGGCCACACACAAACCTGTGGAAGTCTGTGTCCCTTCCAGTTTTTTTGTTTGTTTGTTTGTTTTTGGGTCCCCCCCCCCCCCCCGAGACTGAGTCTCACTCTGTTGCCCGGGCTAGAGTGAGTGCCGTGGCGTCAGCCTAGCTCACAGCAACCTCAAACTCCTGGGCTCAGTCGATCCTCCTGCCTCAGGCTCCCCAGGAGCTGGGACCACAGGCATGTGCCACCATGCCCGGCTAATTTTTTTCTATATATTTTTAGTTGTCTGGACAATTTCTTTCTATATTTTTAGTAGAGACGGGGGCGGGGGGTCTCACTCTCGCTCGGGCTGGTCTCGAACTCCTGACTTTGAGCGATCCTCCCGCCTCGGCCTCCCAGAGTGCTAAGTTTACAGGCCTGAGCCAACGCATCCGGCCTGTGTCCATTCTTTAATGTTGTGTGTTGCTCAGTTATGAAAAGGCAAGGGAACATAAAATCCGAGTTTTAGGGATGACTTATAGGCTCAGTATTCTTTTTTTTTTTTTTTTTTTTTGCCTCCTCTAAGCCTATGTGAATATCAAGGAGGGTAAAAAATTCAGTGTTCTCAGTTCAGTGCCCAACCAACCTCTGTTTCCAGAGTAAAAATTGAGCATCCTATTACACCTTTATTTCCCTTTGGTATGCTAAGGCCCAACTCGGCAGAGAGGTCACTGTTTATTCTCTTGGCTAAGATCACATGTGCCATAGTCTGTCTGCTTTGTCTCCTTTAGGGGTAATCATCCAATCTTACCCGGGCCCCTCACATCCTCGTGACAATAGGCCTCCTTGGTTTACTGAAATAGAAAAGACCGGCTCATCAGCAATGTTTGATCGGTTGCTTCAGAAACAAATGTTGTTCTGCTTTCTTTACTATGTTTTTTTTTTTTTTTTCCTTCTTTCTTCCGTCAGACCCAATCCGATATAGGTGGGAGAGAAGGTAACCGGAGCCTCTTGAAAAACCGAAGTGAACCAAAGCGAGCTCACAGATTCAGATAGAAATCAGGAGGAAGAAAAATTGAGAGATAACATGGATTTTCTGTCTAGCGGGTGTTCTCACACTTCAATTTTACCAGAAGCGTTAGGTAGGATGACGATGACGATAATTGTGACAAACACTATTCTCATTGGACAGATAAGGAGGCAGGCTCAGAGTGACGAGTAACCTGGGCCTAAATAGATCGCTAAGAAGCATCATAGTGTGTTCCTTGGTTACGCTGTTTTGTGAAGCTCAAAAAGTTTGGGGTGCGCGTGCGCGTGCGTCCATGTGCGTACGCAATCATAGGTGTTCTAGTAAAACGGATATGAGGTAGGATTTCCCATACCTTCAATGATTTCATGTCCTGCAGGAACATAATGTTCCGGGATCAGGTTTTTATTCTGCCTTCTGTGCCACATGCTCAACATGCCTGTGACTTTACAGCCGAGACTTGCTCAGGGGGAGCCCATTCTCATCTTCTGGGAGGTTCTGCTAATCTTTAAAAGACAAGGACATAGGAAGATGATCCTATAACAACGACTGTGACCACGATTAAAGGCTTACTGTTTACCACGCGTGCTTCTGTGGGCTTTGCCTGCATTTGCTTTTTCACTCTGCACAATATCCCTGTGGGGTAGGCACCATGATTTCTGCATTTGCAGATGAAGAGGCTGAGGCTCAAGAGGATGTATGACTCGCCAAGTTACCAAACACGGAGTGTCGTCCAGGTAGCCAGTCCAGGCCCCCCGGCTCTGCAGCCACTCTGCAATGCTGATTCTGAGCCTGACCGTTTCATCACTGGTGGCTCCCTGAGAACCTTGACTCGGCCCCCTTCCTCAGTTCACTTGGGAAACATATTCATGTGTGTGTATTTCTCTCCTTCCCTCTCCCACCCCCCCCCCCCGTTTTAGTTTTTATTATTTTGAAAAGTGCATAGAACGATAAAAACTTTAAAAGTAGGAAAAAGCTTACGGAACACATAAGGACACAGAGAAAGAAAATATCTGTGTACAACAGTGCAACGCATTTGTGTTTTAAGTCGTGGTGTTGCAAAAGAGTCCAAAAGTTTAAAAGAAAGAAAAACAAACAAACAAACAAAAAAAAAAAAGCCAAACCACCATGGAAAAGTTTATGAAGTGAAAACACTTACAGTAAGCTAAGGTTAATGTATTATTGAAGAAAGAAATTTCTAAAGGTAAATGTCGTGTGGCCTAAGTGTCCAGGGTTTATGAAAACCTACAGTAAGTAATGTCCTAGGCCTTCACATTCACTCACCACTCACCGCCAACTCACAGACTCACCCAGAGCAACCTCCCGCCCGCCCTGCAAGCTCCATTCACCGTAAGTGCCCTGGCCAGGTGTCCCACTGCACAGAAACCTATTAGACTGCATTTCTTCCCATTACTATCAGTAGTTGTACATTTCTTAGGACTGTAGGCCTACGATACACCTCCAGGCATAGTTAGGGGTTGGGAAGAGGAGGGAAGAGGCCATTCTTCATTTATTTTTTTTTTTTTTTTTGTTGAGACAGAGTCTCACTTTGTTGCCCAGGCTAGAGTGAGTGCCGTGGCGTAGCTCACAGCAACCTCAAACTCCTGGGCTTAAGCGATCCTACTGCCTCAGCCTCCCGAGTAGCTGGGACTACAGGCATGCGCCACTATGCCCGGCTAATTTTTCTATATAGATTTTTAGGTGTCCATATAATGTCTTTCTATTTTTAGTAGAGACGGGGTCTCGCTCAGGCTGGTCTCGAACTCCTGACCTTGAGCAATCCACCCGCCTCGGCCTCCCAGAGTGCTAGGATTACAGGCGTGAGCCACCGCGCCCGGCCCATTCTTCATTTATTAATTGGGTAGCATGGGGGCAGGGGAGGCAGTTTCCTCCTTCTCCCCCTCTTGTTTTTCTTTATTCCTCTCCCAGTTCCCCCTTCCATCGTCTCGATGGATTTGGATGAGACGTAGACATTTTCTACGTCAGGCCTTAATCATACCGAGGGAGCAGGAGAAAAGTAAGCCGCCTACCATGACACGATGGAATGGAAGTTTGTCAGCCATTGACTGCTGTGGCATTCCGACATTTAGTGTCTTCAGGACATTCTATATTTCTGCTATCCCACTAGAATATATCTCCTCGATCACTACTGTGTGGCCACATCCCAGCTGTTTCGTGAGCCACCCTCAATGTTCGTGACGATGTAGTGTGGGGACTCCCTCCGTCTGGTGCCTTAAACTCGCACATTTGGGGTTTTGTATCAGGATAGCAAAGCGATCACCTTTAAATAACCTGGCTGGCCATGGTGGCTCATGCCCGTGATCCCCGCAACTTGGGAGGCAGAGACGGGAGCGTGACTTGAGCCCAGCAGCTGGAGACCAGCCTGGGTAACACGATGAGACCTCATCTCTACCAACAAAAAAAAAAAAAAGAAAAATTATGGCGGGTGTGGCAGCATTTGCCTATAGTCCCAGCTACTCAGAAGGCTGAGGCAGAGAGGATCACTTAAGCCCTGGATTTGGAGCTTGCTGTGAGCTACAATCAGGCCAAGGCGGCCTGGGAGAGGACAGAGTGAAAGAAATCCTGTCTCAAAAAAAAAAAAAAGAAAAGAAAAGAAAAGAAAAGAAAGAAAACAAGACCGATAACACAACACAACTTAGAAGACTTGGTGTTACCGAAAGCTCGGCCACTTGCCCACGAGGCCGAATAACGAGGACAAGCTGTTTGAGGAGGAAGGAAAGAGAGAGTCTATTTTGCCGGTAAAGGAGAAAATAGGGTAGACCTTCCCATCTCAAGCCTCCGAATTTCCCCGAACATAGGGCTAGGCAGAAATACAGAGCTTTTAATGAGGGGGGGAGGGGTTCTCAGCTTTAGCGTTGATTGTGGTTAATTATTTCAATCGTCCAGGCTCTGCCAAAAACAAAGCCTGTGAACTCTGCCGGCCGCCCACCTGGGGGGGGGGGGGCGGGGCAGGGGACCACTTGGGAGTTTTAAGAAAAGATTTAACCTGCCTTGGGGACATAGGCCAGACTACAAGCTCCCAAAAGTGGTGGTGGTGGTGGTGGTGGTGGTGGGGAGCGTAAAACGACAGAACGTCTTTCTGTCCTTTATTGGTTTCTCCTTTTTCCCCCCTAGGTGCCAAAAGACCTGAGACTGATGCCGAAAAGAAATAGGTACAGGCGCCCACGTGCACACACAAAGATATACGATCGAATACATCGTGTTGACAGTCGGGGAAACTGGAAGATGATGGGGAAGTATCACGAGCAACTTTGTATTTCTTCCAGGACAGGAAAATGGACACGAAGAGAAAAATTCATCGTTCTCGGCGTAGGATAAAAAGCCACATCTTGTTACTTAATATAATTCATTCTGTGATTTAAGTTTTTATACGATATGATATTCGATAAGCCTAAAACACAAGATAAAAGAGAAACAAACAAAAGGGAAAAAATAAAAATAAAAAAGACGACGGGCAGAGGCCTACGGTCCCGGGAGGAGGCAGAGAGCGGGAGGAGGGGCGCCTCCCGCAGACAACAGGGCGGGTGGGCGGAGACCCGCTAGAGGCTAGGGCTGCCCCGGGCGGGCCCAGAGCTGCGGGCCCGGGAAGAAGAGGGTGGGACCGTCCGGACCGTGCTCTCCTCCCCGCCCTCCACACCTCCCGGGAGTCAGCTCTTAAACTCCCAACGTCACCTGACTTTCCGGATCCCGAGGTCTGATCAAAGTGGCCGCTAGGTGACACCCAGCAACCGCTGCCGGTGTCATCCTGAAAAGAACGGACCCTATGACTGACGGGGGTGGGGCGCACAGTGGGTGGCCCGGCCAGCTCCCCTTCCTCCTCGGAGCGGATCGGATCATCTGGAACTTTATCCAGAGAGGAGAGAGTGCCCCTGGGTGTGTGCTAGAAGCCGGAGGGTTGGGGCAGGGACCTACCCAAGAGAGAAGTAGAGTACAGGGAGTTTCAGAGTTGACCCACTCACCATCTCGCCCTGGTCAATACAAGAGTGGCAATATCTGTCACCGTGGAATGAACACTTGGTACCGAAGACCTTTGTCTATGCTGGCCCCCGTATGCCTAGGGGGGGGCATGTGGCCAGAATCTGACATCCTAAACGTCTTCGTAGAAAGAATTTGGGGGTGGGGGTGGGGGAGAGAGACAGAAAAAGAAAAGAGAGGGGGAAAGAAATGGCTGCCACAAAACTATCAGAACAGAGAAGCGACCGATAGGGCCTATCTGGTTAAGTTCTTTCCCTACCCAGAGAACGACTTGACGTAGCTGACGTCACTGCAGTCAGGCCACGTTCCGGTGGACACAGAGAGTCAGGGATAGAATTTCACGCTCGGCACTGTCTCTCGGGACAGCGGGAAGGTGGAGGGTGGCTGAGGGTTCTATGCTCCTTTATCACACACCGTCAGGTAGGTCAGGTAAAATTGAGGACAGATTTCCAGTGTTTCGAGAAAGGAAGAGCACTCGTGCAGGCCATCTATCTGTACGTGGGAGAGTGTCCCCGAAAAGTGGCTTTCAGTGCCGGGATGTGCCTAGGCCAAGAAGGTACACGATCCTGAGTGAGAATGGTCCGTCCCATCGAGTCAGTCGGTAGGAGGCCACCGGGTCGAGACGGAACTGCCCCCCCACCCGCCCCCGCCCCCGCCCCCGCCCCCGCCCCCGCCCCCCAGAGCAGACAGACTCAGAATGGAGTCACTCGGTGCCAGTGCCCTGCCCGGGTGCCCCATCATTCAACCGAACTGGGAAACAGGTGGGCTTTCCGACCCTCGGGAGGGAGCTTCACCGGCGGGCGGACAGATCAGAAGGGGCCCGGCTCCCTTGAGCGGGCAGGCTGGGGACGGTCGGTGGGGTCTCTTGACAGGAGGCACCACGGAACCCTTGAGGCAATGTCGGGGGCACCTATGTTGCGGTCCAAAGCTAGCGTCTGAGAAGTCGTCCCGAAAGCATGATGGCGTCAACAAGTCCCCTCCGTTCAAGAAACGAGATTCATTTCTAGAGGAGGGCCACCCCCGCGGGAGGACCGTAGGCTTCCTGTGGACATTCTCTTCAAAAGGCAATTCACTCAGCGGAGTGAAAATCGGAAAAATCGCTGTCCTCTGACGCAGCTGCAGAGAAAAGATGGCACCAAAATCAATGAAACACACACACACACACAAACACACCTCCTCCCATCTGAACGAGCACTCCGGACGGTCACATAGGGAGAGCGACGGGCAGTCTTCCCCCCCCTGTGGTTTTCTACCTTTCGTTGCGGTTTTTTCCCTCAGTGGATAGAGGAGGAGACACAGGGGGCTCAGCCGGCATGCGAGTGGGTTTATCATCCTCTGTGAGTATCAACACGCGACACCACCTAAGTGAAGGAACACACCGGTGTTTCATGTGATGTGGCTCAATGCCTGGCAGATACGAGCCTTTGCAGGCCTCCTCGTGATCGACAGGACGTCGCCTTGGACACGGACACATCTTGTCCCTCCCTCCCGAGGCGATAGGCGGTTCCGTACCTCCTCGGGGCCAGGGCACAGTCTGCCTAGGCACCTACAACACGTGTGGCAACAGCCTCGATGGCTCTGCCATGAGAACGAACTCCCGTGGCACGGGGGTGGGGTGGGGGGGGGGTCGGGTGCTGAAGAATTCAGCTGAGTGAAGGAATGCCACGGGATTCAGAGTGCCATCGGTGGGCTGAGAGGCGAGCAGGGCGGGCTTTGAAAGGGTAACATTCTCCCTGCCTTCCGTCTGGCTGTGAATACAGAACGTACACGCCAGGCGGGGTGGCTCACGCCTGTAATCCTAGCACTCTGGGAGGTAGAGGCGGGTGGATCGCTCAAGGTCGGGAGTTCGAGACCAGCCTGAGCAAGAGCGAGACCCCCATCTCTACTAAAAATAGAAAGAAACTATATATCTAAAAATATATACAGAAACAGTATCTAAAAATATATACAGAAAAATATTAGCCGGGCACGGTGGCGCATGCCTGTAGTCCCAGGTACTCGGGAGGCTGGGGCAGTAGGATCGCTTGAGCCCAGGAGTTTGAGGTTGCTGTGAGCTAGGCTGACGCCACGGCACTCTAGTCTGGGCAACAGAGTGAGACTCTGTTTCAAAAAAAAAAAAAAAAAAATATATATATATATATACACACACACACACACACACACACACACGTATATCCAATTAGCTGGGCATGCTGGCACATGCCTGTAATCCCAGCTACTCGGGAGGCTGAGGCAGTCTGATCGCTTGAGCCCAGGAGTTTGAGATTGCTGTGAGCTAGGCTGACGCCATGGCACTCTAGCCAGGGCAACAGAACGAGAGACTCTGTCAGAAAGAAAAGAAGAGCGAGAGCGAGAGAGCGAGAGAAAGAAAGAAAGGAAGGGAGAGAAAGGAAAGAGAAGGAAGGGGGGGGGAGAGAGAGAGAGAGAGAGAGAGAGAGAGAGAGAGAGAGAGAGGAGAAAACTATTAAAAAATTCGGGACCAGATCCATCGGTCGGTACTCAGAAGCGTGACGATCGGGTGTTCCCGAGCACGTGTGAGATGTGTCTTCTCCCTGACGCCGCGTTTCCTCCACACACACATCACCCATCTGCCGTGGAAAAAAAGCAACAAAAAGAGAGAAAGAGATTAAGAAGGGAAAATGGAAACAGGGCAAAAGAGGAAGAAAGAAAGAAATTTCGAAAAAAAGAGACCAAAGTCACAGCGAGAAGGAAGAATACTGAGCCCAGAGCGACACCTAGTGACCACACCGTCACAAGCACCCTAGGGCCCCAATTCGCCAGAGACATCTGGTGGACCCCAGGGCAACATGTGGTCGACCCGGGGCCATGGCGTCTGCAGCCGATTCCCAGGCGGGCACACGAGCCCGGGGAAACTCATTCTCAGCGCGGGGAGGAGGGGAGGGGAAATAATAGCAAAGTCACACCAGATCCCTTTCTAGTTCATAAACGTGTTGATTGCGTGTTCACGCGCACGTGTGAGAAGGGCCTCCTGGTGTGTCGGCACGTCACCCGCGTGACGTGAAACCATGAATCCGGGGGGGGGGGGGGAGCGGAAAGGCGGGCAGGAAAAGGCAAAGAGAGAATAGATAAAATGAAAGGACCAAAAAGAAAGTCACACAGCAGGGTAGGGGAGTGAGAGCAAGTCGAGAGACTGCAGACAGAAACTCCGAGAGGAGAGGAATGCTCCGGAGCGCCCCCTCGCCCCGCGCGAGAAGAATACCG
>NW_027183191.1:30000-47287 GCF_041146395.1 Eulemur rufifrons | reverse complement strand
AGGGTGGAACTATGATACACTTCACATTCTCAGAGCACGCCGGCTGGTGAAACAAAGAAAGAAGTCAGGGACAGAGAGAACACATTCACGGGGCCTGGCCGGGGGCCAGGGTGGGGCGGCCCGAGGCTGTCGCCAGAGCCATCTCTGTGGCAGGACGTCGCAACACGCCTACCGGATTTTCCCATAACGCTCGCCCGCCGCCAGGTGACCCCCGTCATCCACCGATCCAAGTGTCAGCCTGGAAAGGACGGGCTCCCTCGTGGGGGAGGGAGCGTGGGGGCGGGAGTGGGTACACACTGGGTCGCAGGCCTCCTCCCGGCCCCTCTCGGACCACGTCTCTCAGCCCTCGGGCACACTCCCCACCACTAGTCGACCAGAGAGCCCCCGGGGGCGGGGGGCCG
This sequence comes from Eulemur rufifrons, assembly GCF_041146395.1. Lineage (NCBI taxonomy): Eukaryota > Metazoa > Chordata > Mammalia > Primates > Lemuridae > Eulemur > Eulemur rufifrons. The sequence goes on along the minus strand of NW_027183191.1, from coordinate 46,886 downwards.
GAGGGGGGCGTCCACGGCAGGGAGAGAGGACAGGGACCCATCGGCCCGTGCTAGATGCCACGGGTGGAGGCAGGACCTGCTGAAGACACACGAACAGTACGGAGAGGTTCAGAGCGGGGCCTAGGCGCAGCCACTCACGATGATCTCACAGTTGGACTATCTGTCACGGTGGACCGAAGCGCATGAAGTGGGCGCTCCCGGAAACGGCGTGTGTGTGTGTGTGTGTGTGTGTGTGTGCGCGCGCGCACGCGCGCGCGCGTGTGCCTGTGTGTGGGAGGGAGAGAGAGAGAGAGAGAGAGAGAGAGAGAGAGATGGGAGAAGACGGTCGGTACATTCACTCACTCCTGTACCCGGGCCAGTCGTTTCTCCCGAAGGACAGAAATCCATAAAACACCCACGTCTAAAGAGTGTTTACACAGAGCTAACCCTAGGTCGAATCAGTCAGGAGTCGAGTGCGGGGAATCCTATGGTCCCAAACTGGGACTCCAGTCCCGGCCCCATAGCAAAAGGGGGTCATTTCTCAGAAAACGCACGCACACAGAATCGGGCAACGTTTATACAATTTTATACCGTGGTAGTGACTTCCTTCCCCGCCCCCGTGTTCTTAGGATCGGTCTCACTACATAGTACTTTTTTTTTTTTTCTGAGCTTTATTTTATTTTATTTTATTTTACTGTCATTTCGTTAGAGATGATGGGGAGGGGTGGCGGGGGAGCAGGGCATAGTTCACTCACTGGAAGCCTCAAACTCCTGGGCTCCAGCGATCCTCCTTCCTCAGCCTCCCAAATCGCTGGGGCTACAGGCGTGTGCCACCATGCCCGGCTAATTTTTTTCTATTTTTGGTAGAGACGGGGGTCTTGCTTTTGCCGAGGCAGGTCTCGAACTCCTGACCTCAAGCGGTCGGTCCTCCTCCCCGCCTTGGCCTAGGATTACAGGCGTGAGTCACCAAGCCTGGCCTGGATCGGTTTTTAATAGGTAAGGTCTACGAGACATCCCAGTCCAAACATCGATTCGGTAGGTCTCTACAGGACTCCGGGCGGAGATCCGATCTGGGGTTTACAACGTGGAGAATTAAGGCCTGGCTAGCAAATAGCCCAGTGACTGAAGAGGGACGATGCTCGTCAGTCGTACAGAGCCTGAAAAGATGCAACACGGGGAAACGTTTCCAGGTTCCTCTCAGAAGAGGATGTCAGATGAGATGCCGAAACGAAAAGAATGGGTTCAAGCCAAAAGGAAAAATAGATAAATAAGTCAATAAATAAAACTACGGGAGACAGCCAGGAGACACTGTTTCCTCAGAAATGGCTAGGAAGCCTCCCAGGATAACCTGGATAGCAGCATATGTTCCTCCTCCTCCTCCGGCTCCCTCTCTTGTGTTCGTGTTTGTTTTCTGTAAACGCCAAGATGGGGCAGGGGTGGGGGACACCACGCCGGGTGGGCGAGCAGATCACCCTTCCCACCACAGGAGGGAGCACACACACACACACACACCCACCCACCCACCCCAGGTCATCACTCTGTAGTTCCGCGTGAGTGAGGTGAGGCCCGGAACGGTGCTAGTAGCTTTCCAAGTGGTCAAAAAGAATGCACAATAACTGGACCGAGGCCTGTCTGGACGCTGTAAAGGCCCACTTGAAAACTTATGCTTGCTCGCTAGGTGACCGATGTCCGCTTGACCTATGTCTGTAATTGGAAATACGTACCTTGCGGAGATAAAACAAAGCAATTAACTTGTAACTAAGTGTTTAAACTTTCCAGCTGCCTGTCGTAAAATTGATTGTGCTTGCTTAACGCCTGAAAGAATGTTCCTTAATTGGAGCTATCTGTTTCTGTAAACCTGCTCGCTTAAAGACTGTAACCGAAACGAAACGGGGGCCCGAGGCTGGTCCCGGACCACACAGCTGCGGAGTAGGTGGTATAGTGTTGTTTCAACCGCCGTGCCTAAAGTCACGGAGCTCTAGCTTAGGATAGTCTGAAACCTTCCTGCTTTTTTCGGCTCGGGGCCATTCTCTGTACCTGTACCCTAACAGGGCAGGGGGTGGTCGCTGGCCAGCTAATGTGGACTCATGACTTGGCTCAATTCGGTCTCTAGGTTGTCCTGTCTCGCACTCCGTACTATAACAGATGCCACACCGGTTCAACCCAGCTCTGAAGGAAAGAAATGCCGAGCGTTCCCCTAGCCGGAGGAAGGCAAAACGCACCTCTGCCTTCCTCTGAGGGCACGTCTGAGTGAACGGGTCGTTCTCCCTGCCCGTCACCCCAAGCCCCTCATCCCGGACCCCACCACACCCGGCCTTGACCTCCTCGGCCCTGCCCACCAGGCCCCATCATGGCCTCTGGAGCCTGGGCTCTCTCTCTCTCCAGGCACTGGCACTGCCCCCCGCCCCCACCCCGGGACCTGAGATCCAGGGCCTCTGTCTCCCAGGCCTCCCAGCTGTCTTGACTTGCGGACTCAGTGCCTGCTCTGCCAGAGAGACCTCTTGCTGCGGGGTGGCTCTCAGTGGCTGCATCTCAGCGGTCTAACGTGTCCCCCACCATCCACGTGGCCGCCGGCGTCAGGCTTCGGTGCCGTAGTGCCACCCTGCCTCCCTTCCGGGGGAATCCCACGCTGCCTCAGGCCCATTATGACCTGGAAGAGGCTGCACCTGTGGGGTCTGCCCATTTCCACTACCCCCCCCCCACACACGTCACCCCCCGGTCCCCCCATAGGGGTTAGGAAGAAGGCAACACTTTCTGGTACAAGGGTTGAACTGAAGGGGCGAGTGAGTGGCCACCTGGCAGGGGCATCGCAACAGATGGCTGAAGAAGTCAGCCGCCGAGTGCAGAAATGTCACGGAACTTGGGGTGCCACTGCCTTGCTGAGATAGGGCCAGGGCAGGCTTTAAAAGGCTAAAATTCTGCCTGCCTTTGGTACGTTAATACAGAACCCATGGTCCTTTCTAATTTTTGATTCCCGGAGAGGCAGGAAGTATTCCAAATGGCCACGCCATGGCTTTTCTAAATTGCCCACAAGGCCTTCTCCGACCCAGCGGGTCAGGGGTTTGCTTTGGTGTTACATCGTGGTAAAAGAGACATCCCACAGCAGTGACCATGTCCATCGACTCCGTCGGCGCTCTCAGGCTCGTAGTCCCACTTTTCAGACAAGCCTGGATGGCCACTCCGTGTCACTCTTTGCCAAATGCCAGCCACTCTCCTCCCCGCCCCGCATCCCCCATTTGGCCACCACAACTCTTCATCCCCAGGCGCCCTCCGGTAAAGTGTGCTCCTGTCTGTACACCTACTCCGTTGGGGGCGGGGGGGGGGCGGGAGGTGGCACAAGAGGTGGCTGGTGGCCGGAGCAGGCCCGCCACCTTGAGTGTGTGGAACAGCGCTGAGGATTTCCTAAGGGAAGAAAGAGGGTGGGGAGAGCGAGAGAGCATCTCCTCCTCGTGAACCTCACAGATGATTGAGGACAAACAGGCCTGCACGGGGAGGGGGGGGGCAGGGAGGGTGCCGAGTCTGCACCAGAGAAAATGGCTTTGTGGGGGGGTGGGAGGGGAAGAGGGCAGAAAGATTTTCTGTCTTTTTAAAACTTCCCCCAGGCTTTTGGGAACTTGCAGCCCGGCCTGCATCCCTGAGGCACGTTAACTCTTTGGTTATAACTCCAGGTGGCCCCCAGGGTGGGCGGCCCACAGAGTTCAAGGGATTTCTTCTCAGCAGAGACGGGACCTTTAGAACAGCTAACTGCAGTAATTGCCTGAAGCTGAGAACCAACCCTCCCTCCTTTTAAACCTCTGTATTTCTGCCTAGGCCTATGTTCACGAAATTTGGGGGTTTGAGACTGAGAAGCTCTACCCTATTTATTTCCTCCTTTGTCAGCAAAGTAGACTCTCTGTTTTCTTACTCCTCATACCGCTTGTCCTCGTTATTCGGCCTCGTGGACAAGCAGCTGAGCTTTCGGTCACAAGTCCACACCCCAGGGTGGAGGGGTCCAATCCACCCCTGTCCAGACCTGGGCCCTTCCTGCCTCCCTCTCGAGACGATCTGTTTGGCAGCCCAGCCGCCTTGGACTGGGCCACAAGGAGGACACAAAGTAAAGACCCAGCCCCCCCGCCCCCCCCCCCCACACACACACACACACACACGGCAGTGGCGGTGGGTGGCAGTTCTCCAAGGGTTTGGGGCTTTTCCTGAGGCAGGAGACGGAGGGGACTGATTTCTTTAGAGCTCCGTCCCCTCCCCCATGCGCTGTGCCGCCTGGAAGCGGCAGCTCGCGGGGCGGGGTCGGGGCTGAAAGCGGCTCCGCCCGAGAGAAGCCCGAGGCGGCTACGTGCAAGCGCGCATGCGCAGTCAGCTCGCGGGGCGGGGTCGCGGCTGAAAGCGGCTCCGCCCGAGAGAAGCCCGAGGCGGCTACGTGCGAGCGCGCATGCGCAGTCAGCGCAGTGAGTGGAGGAGGGGTGGAAAACGGCGGAAGGGCTCCGCCGGGGGCCCGGCCATCTGTGCGGCCAGGCTAGGGGTTTCCCTCTTGGGCCGGGAGCTCGTACCCCGCCCCCAGCCCGCAGGCAATCCCGAGGGGCAGAAGCACGACTTGCTGGGCACCTCCTCGGGCGAAGCGGTCGCGGTGGCTGGGTTACGTGGGGCCCAGACGAGTCTCTGGTTCTGGGAGCGGCACCTCCCCCACGCGCCTCTCCTCTTGGGCCTTCACCCCTCCTCCCCCCCCCCCCGCTCCGGCCCCAGGGGATGGGAGGAGTGGGGGGCAGGGAGACGACCTCAGGGAGGAGCCAGACCAACTGAATGAAAGCTTTTCATGAACTCGTGTGTCTTTGCCAGGGAAACACCATTTCTGGAGTCTATGAACTAAAATAAAATCTTAAGCCGCCCCCCGCCCGCCACCGCCAGCTGACCCGTCCCGTGGTTGGCCCAGGGAACCCTAGAAAAACCCTTAAACCTGAGCTGCTGCCCCGCAAGGACAGGGGAAGTCAGACACCCCTCCCTGATGGAGTCAGATTTTATAACAATGAGATACTGAATGTCCGACGGGCCTAAGGCCAGGCAAGACAAAGCTTAACGCATATCTAGCAGGCCAACCGTTTACTGAACTACAGGGCACTTGAGTTTTGGGTAAACTGTCCAGTGGCTTGTCTGTGATTAGCAGACCTCCTTACCTTAACTGAAAACATGATGCAAAGCTTTTAGGCAGAGGTTCATTTATGTCATCAATTGCAAATCAAAGAATCTTTAAACCCAGCTGTAAACCTGTAAACACCGCACCCTCCCTCCCCCGCCCCCCCCCCAACTGCCAGATGTCCTGCCTTTTCAGCCCAGACCAATGTACCCCTTCCATGTTTTGATTTGTGATTTTACATGTAATTCCTGTCTCCCTAAAATGTATGAAGCCAAACTGTAACCCACCCCACCACAATGGGTCCGCTTGCTCAAGGCTTCTTGGGCGTAGCTCTCTGGGCCATGATCACGGCCGTTGGGCTCAGAATAAAACTCTTTAAATTATTTTGCAGTGATTTGGGGTTCTTTTCCATGGACGAGTCAATCGTGTTCACATTATTTTAGCCTTGGGAGCTTTTTCTTTTCTATTATGTCTGATCCTGATCGCTAGCCAGGTATTCATTCATATTTTTGGTTGGTGGTGGTGCTCAAGCTCGTCTTTGTACATCCCAGATTGGCGTAAGCCACCGTGAATATGTTTTACACCTTCCAAGAGCTAGCGCTTATTGCCGTATCATAACCAGGGCTCGCAGCAATTTTTCTTTTTTTTTTTTTTAAAGCTGCTTCCACTTTCCACCTAGGTATACATACGAGTATCCCCTTTAAATGAATGCTTGCATCGAGGAACCAGGAAGTGGTTTTTGTTGTTGTTGCTGTTGTTGTTTTCCCCCAGTCATTTATCTGCTCCTCAACCCTCATTATTTATCACACACACACACACACACACACACCCCCACCCCATCTCTGTAGAAAAGCTCACGGAGATTGTTCATCCACCGCGTGCTTTCTGTTGACAGTATCTGAGACGATAAGGAGCACCATGCATTCTGTTCTAAGAGAAAAATTGCATATATCAGTATGATTATATTTTACTTCTTGTGTGAATTTAGTGGATCTCATAAAAGCTGATCTTGATTTTCACAGCAGAGAAAAGTGGGCTTCTGTTTTGGTTTTGTTTTTGTTTTTCTGGAGGGGTGGTGTCTTCACATAAGTGATCATCTTTACAAGTATGCTATATGCGAGAAATTTCAGAAAGCTGCAAAGAGTGACTTGTTGACAATGCTTGCATTGAATGATGTATCTGAATCTGTGAATCGAAGGGGTCAGCATCTGACCAGAAAGCACTGTTAGAAGAAGAGGGGTTTCGGGTCTTTTCCTAAATTGTATCTGCCTAAGGCGGAAAATATTTCTGTTTCCCTATGACATGGTATTTTCCTCACAAGCAGTGTTAATGGCTCCATATGTCTCTAGACTGGCTGCAGAGCAGAGACTCCATGGTCTCCACTACTTGACTCTGTCTGTCCAAGAATGGCCTCCACAGCTCTCCTCTGTGAGATATCCACTCTCAGAGGTGGCACGGTATGGTGGGTAGGGGGATATGCTGGATTTTGAAAACTCAGAGTTTGAACTCCAGTGCTTTATTTCTTAGCAACATGAACTTTGTCAGATCACATCACCCTGCTGAAGCCCAGTCACCTAAAGGGTAGAAAATGCAATGGATAGATTGACGCTTCTCTTCTCTTCTCCTCTCTTCTTTCTCTCTTTCTTTCTTTCCTTGTGTCTTCCTGTCTCTGTCTCTCTCTCTCTCTCTCTCTCTCTCTCTCTTTCTTTTTGTCTTTTTCTTTTTTTTCTTTTGACGGGCCCTCACTCTGTTTCCCAGACTAAAGTGCAGTAGCATCATCATAGATCACTGCAACTTCAAACTCTTGGCCTCAAGCGATCCTTTCCCCCTAGGCTTCCCAAAGTGCTAGGATGCAGTTTTATTTTTATCTGTGACACCATGGGAGGAAATATCTTTTAGGGTCATAGGGTCAGAAATTTAGATCTCTTCTTTGAACTCATGGTAGCGGCTAACTGGGATTTTCAGTGTGTAAACGTAAGCCACTTGTAATTTCACCAGTACTCCCGTTACTTGTCATCTATTCAGGAGGTGAACTCTTCTTCCCCTACCATCTACTGTTCAAACGCGTTGGCCACAAGGATAATTTGAATATCAGATTCAGAGCACAAATAATTAAGGTCCTGTAGCGTTAATAAGTAAAAGGGGCCACACACAAACCTGTGGAAGTCTGTGTCCCTTCCAGTTTTTTTGTTTGTTTGTTTGTTTGTTTGTTTGTTTGTTTTTGGGTCCCCCCCCCCCCCGAGACTGAGTCTCACTCTGTTGCCCGGGCTAGAGTGAGTGCCGTGGCGTCAGCCTAGCTCACAGCAACCTCAAACTCCTGGGCTCAGTCGATCCTCCTGCCTCAGGCTCCCCAGGAGCTGGGACCACAGGCATGTGCCACCATGCCCGGCTAATTTTTTTCTATATATTTTTAGTTGTCTGGACAATTTCTTTCTATATTTTTAGTAGAGACGGGGGCGGGGGGGTCTCACTCTCGCTCGGGCTGGTCTCGAACTCCTGACTTTGAGCGATCCTCCCGCCTCGGCCTCCCAGAGTGCTAAGTTTACAGGCCTGAGCCAACGCGTCCGGCCTGTGTCCATTCTTTAATGTTGTGTGTTGCTCAGTTATGAAAAGGCAAGGGAACATAAAATCCGAGTTTTAGGGATGACTTATAGGCTCAGTATTCTTTTTTTTTTTTTTTTTTTTTTTTGCCTCCTCTAAGCCTATGTGAATATCAAGGAGGGTAAAAAATTCAGTGTTCTCAGTTCAGTGCCCAACCAACCTCTGTTTCCAGAGTAAAAATTGAGCATCCTATTACACCTTTATTTCCCTTTGGTATGCTAAGGCCCAACTCGGCAGAGAGGTCACTGTTTATTCTCTTTGCTAAGATCACATGTGCCATAGTCTGTCTGCTTTGTCTCCTTTAGGGGTAATCATCCAATCTTACCCGGGCCCCTCACATCCTCGTGACAATAGGCCTCCTTGGTTTACTGAAATAGAAAAGACCGGCTCATCAGCAATGTTTGATCGGTTGCTTCAGAAACAAATGTTGTTCTGCTTTCTTTACTATGTTTTTTTTTTTTTTTCCTTCTTTCTTCCGTCAGACCCAATCCGATATAGGTGGGAGAGAAGGTAACCGGAGCCTCTTGAAAAACCGAAGTGAACCAAAGCGAGCTCACAGATTCAGATAGAAATCAGGAGGAAGAAAAATTGAGAGATAACATGGATTTTCTGTCTAGCGGGTGTTCTCACACTTCAATTTTACCAGAAGCGTTAGGTAGGATGACGATGACGATAATTGTGACAAACACTATTCTCATTGGACAGATAAGGAGGCAGGCTCAGAGTGACGAGTAACCTGGGCCTAAATAGATCGCTAAGAAGCATCATAGTGTGTTCCTTGGTTACGCTGTTTTGTGAAGCTCAAAAAGTTTGGGGTGCGCGTGCGCGTGCGTCCATGTGCGTACGCAATCATAGGTGTTCTAGTAAAACGGATATGAGGTAGGATTTCCCATACCTTCAATGATTTCATGTCCTGCAGGAACATAATGTTCCGGGATCAGGTTTTTATTCTGCCTTCTGTGCCACATGCTCAACATGCCTGTGACTTTACAGCCGAGACTTGCTCAGGGGGAGCCCATTCTCATCTTCTGGGAGGTTCTGCTAATCTTTAAAAGACAAGGACATAGGAAGATGATCCTATAACAACGACTGTGACCACGATTAAAGGCTTACTGTTTACCACGCGTGCTTCTGTGGGCTTTGCCTGCATTTGCTTTTTCACTCTGCACAATATCCCTGTGGGGTAGGCACCATGATTTCTGCATTTGCAGATGAAGAGGCTGAGGCTCAAGAGGATGTATGACTCGCCAAGTTACCAAACACGGAGTGTCGTCCAGGTAGCCAGTCCAGGCCCCCCGGCTCTGCAGCCACTCTGCAATGCTGATTCTGAGCCTGACCGTTTCATCACTGGTGGCTCCCTGAGAACCTTGACTCGGCCCCCTTCCTCAGTTCACTTGGGAAACATATTCATGTGTGTGTATTTCTCTCCTTCCCTCTCCCACCCCCCCCCCCGTTTTAGTTTTTATTATTTTGAAAAGTGCATAGAACGATAAAAACTTTAAAAGTAGGAAAAAGCTTACGGAACACATAAGGACACAGAGAAAGAAAATATCTGTGTACAACAGTGCAACGCATTTGTGTTTTAAGTCGTGGTGTTGCAAAAGAGTCCAAAAGTTTAAAAGAAAGAAAAACAAACAAACAAACAAACAGACAGACAAACAAACAAACAAAAAAAAAGCCAAACCACCATGGAAAAGTTTATGAAGTGAAAACACTTACAGTAAGCTAAGGTTAATGTATTATTGAAGAAAGAAATTTCTAAAGGTAAATGTCGTGTGGCCTAAGTGTCCAGGGTTTATGAAAACCTACAGTAAGTAATGTCCTAGGCCTTCACATTCACTCACCACTCACCGCCAACTCACAGACTCACCCAGAGCAACCTCCCGCCCGCCCTGCAAGCTCCATTCACCGTAAGTGCCCTGGCCAGGTGTCCCACTGCACAGAAACCTATTAGACTGCATTTCTTCCCATTACTATCAGTAGTTGTACATTTCTTAGGACTGTAGGCCTACGATACACCTCCAGGCATAGTTAGGGGTTGGGAAGAGGAGGGAAGAGGCCATTCTTCATTTATTAATTGGGTAGCATGGGGGCAGGGGAGGCAGTTTCCTCCTTCTCCCCCTCTTGTTTTTCTTTATTCCTCTCCCAGTTCCCCCTTCCATCGTCTCGATGGATTTGGATGAGACGTAGACATTTTCTACGTCAGGCCTTAATCATACCGAGGGAGCAGGAGAAAAGTAAGCCGCCTACCATGACACGATGGAATGGAAGTTTGTCAGCCATTGACTGCTGTGGCATTCCGACATTTAGTGTCTTCAGGACATTCTATATTTCTGCTATCCCACTAGAATATATCTCCTCGATCACTACTGTGTGGCCACATCCCAGCTGTTTCGTGAGCCACCCTCAATGTTCGTGACGATGTAGTGTGGAGACTCCCTCCGTCTGGTGCCTTAAACTCGCACATTTGGGGTTTTGTATCAGGATAGCAAAGCGATCACCTTTAAATAACCTGGCTGGCCATGGTGGCTCATGCCCGTGATCCCCGCAACTTGGGAGGCAGAGACGGGAGCGTGACTTGAGCCCAGCAGCTGGAGACCAGCCTGGGTAACACGATGAGACCTCATCTCTACCAACAAAAAAAAAAAAAAAGAAAAATTATGGCGGGTGTGGCAGCATTTGCCTATAGTCCCAGCTACTCAGAAGGCTGAGGCAGAGAGGATCACTTAAGCCCTGGATTTGGAGCTTGCTGTGAGCTACAATCAGGCCAAGGCGGCCTGGGAGAGGACAGAGTGAAAGAAATCCTGTCTCAAAAAAAAAAAAAGAAAAGAAAAGAAAAGAAAAGAAAGAAAACAAGACCGATAACACAACACAACTTACAAGACTTGGTGTTACCGAAAGCTCGGCCACTTGCCCACGAGGCCGAATAACGAGGACAAGCTGTTTGAGGAGGAAGGAAAGAGAGAGTCTATTTTGCCGGTAAAGGAGAAAATAGGGTAGACCTTCCCATCTCAAGCCTCCGAATTTCCCCGAACATAGGGCTAGGCAGAAATACAGAGCTTTTAATGAGGGGGGGAGGGGTTCTCAGCTTTAGCGTTGATTGTGGTTAATTATTTCAATCGTCCAGGCTCTGCCAAAAACAAAGCCTGTGAACTCTGCCGGCCGCCCACCTGGGGGGGGGGGCGGGGCAGGGGACCACTTGGGAGTTTTAAGAAAAGATTTAACCTGCCTTGGGGACATAGGCCAGACTACAAGCTCCCAAAAGTGGTGGTGGTGGTGGTGGTGGTGGTGGTGGTGGGGAGCGTAAAACGACAGAACGTCTTTCTGTCCTTTATTGGTTTCTCCTTTTTCCCCCCTAGGTGCCAAAAGACCTGAGACTGATGCCGAAAAGAAATAGGTACAGGCGCCCACGTGCACACACAAAGATATACGATCGAATACATCGTGTTGACAGTCGGGGAAACTGGAAGATGATGGGGAAGTATCACGAGCAACTTTGTATTTCTTCCAGGACAGGAAAATGGACACGAAGAGAAAAATTCATCGTTCTCGGCGTAGGATAAAAAGCCACATCTTGTTACTTAATATAATTCATTCTGTGATTTAAGTTTTTATACGATATGATATTCGATAAGCCTAAAACACAAGATAAAAGAGAAACAAACAAAAGGGAAAAAATAAAAATAAAAAAGACGACGGGCAGAGGCCTACGGTCCCGGGAGGAGGCAGAGAGCGGGAGGAGGGGCGCCTCCCGCAGACAACAGGGCGGGTGGGCGGAGACCCGCTAGAGGCTAGGGCTGCCCCGGGCGGGCCCAGAGCTGCGGGGCCCGGGAAGAAGAGGGTGGGACCGTCCGGACCGTGCTCTCCTCCCCGCCCTCCACACCTCCCGGGAGTCAGCTCTTAAACTCCCAACGTCACCTGACTTTCCGGATCCCGAGGTCTGATCAAAGTGGCCGCTAGGTGACACCCAGCAACCGCTGCCGGTGTCATCCTGAAAAGAACGGACCCTATGACTGACGGGGGTGGGGCGCACAGTGGGTGGCCCGGCCAGCTCCCCTTCCTCCTCGGAGCGGATCGGATCATCTGGAACTTTATCCAGAGAGGAGAGAGTGCCCCTGGGTGTGTGCTAGAAGCCGGAGGGTTGGGGCAGGGACCTACCCAAGAGAGAAGTAGAGTACAGGGAGTTTCAGAGTTGACCCACTCACCATCTCGCCCTGGTCAATACAAGAGTGGCAATATCTGTCACCGTGGAATGAACACTTGGTACCGAAGACCTTTGTCTATGCTGGCCCCCGTATGCCTAGGGGGGGCATGTGGCCAGAATCTGACATCCTAAACGTCTTCGTAGAAAGAATTTGGGGGTGGGGGTGGGGGAGAGAGACAGAAAAAGAAAAGAGAGGGGGAAAGAAATGGCTGCCACAAAACTATCAGAACAGAGAAGCGACCGATAGGGCCTATCTGGTTAAGTTCTTTCCCTACCCAGAGAACGACTTGACGTAGCTGACGTCACTGCAGTCAGGCCACGTTCCGGTGGACACAGAGAGTCAGGGATAGAATTTCACGCTCGGCACTGTCTCTCGGGACAGCGGGAAGGTGGAGGGTGGCTGAGGGTTCTATGCTCCTTTATCACACACCGTCAGGTAGGTCAGGTAAAATTGAGGACAGATTTCCAGTGTTTCGAGAAAGGAAGAGCACTCGTGCAGGCCATCTATCTGTACGTGGGAGAGTGTCCCCGAAAAGTGGCTTTAAGTGCCGGGATGTGCCTAGGCCAAGAAGGTACACGATCCTGAGTGAGAATGGTCCGTCCCATCGAGTCAGTCGGTAGGAGGCCACCGGGTCGAGACGGAACTGCCCCCCCCACCCGCCCCCGCCCCCGCCCCCGCCCCCCAGAGCAGACAGACTCAGAATGGAGTCACTCGGTGCCAGTGCCCTGCCCGGGTGCCCCATCATTCAACCGAACTGGGAAACAGGTGGGCTTTCCGACCCTCGGGAGGGAGCTTCACCGGCGGGCGGACAGATCAGAAGGGGCCCGGCTCCCTTGAGCGGGCAGGCTGGGGACGGTCGGTGGGGTCTCTTGACAGGAGGCACCACGGAACCCTTGAGGCAATGTCGGGGGCACCTATGTTGCGGTCCAAAGCTAGCGTCTGAGAAGTCGTCCCGAAAGCATGATGGCGTCAACAAGTCCCCTCCGTTCAAGAAACGAGATTCATTTCTAGAGGAGGGCCACCCCCGCGGGAGGACCGTAGGCTTCCTGTGGACATTCTCTTCAAAAGGCAATTCACTCAGCGGAGTGAAAATCGGAAAAATCGCTGTCCTCTGACGCAGCTGCAGAGAAAAGATGGCACCAAAATCAATGAAACACACACACACACACACACACACACACAAACACACCTCCTCCCATCTGAACGAGCACTCCGGACGGTCACATAGGGAGAGCGACGGGCTCTCTTCCCCCCCTGTGGTTTTCTACCTTTCGTTGCGGTTTTTTCCCTCAGTGGATAGAGGAGGAGACACAGGGGGCTCAGCCGGCATGCGAGTGGGTTTATCATCCTCTGTGAGTATCAACACGCGACACCACCTAAGTGAAGGAACACACCGGTGTTTCATGTGATGTGGCTCAATGCCTGGCAGATACGAGCCTTTGCAGGCCTCCTCGTGATCGACAGGACGTCGCCTTGGACACGGACACATCTTGTCCCTCCCTCCCGAGGCGATAGGCGGTTCCGTACCTCCTCGGGGCCAGGGCACAGTCTGCCTAGGCACCTACAACACGTGTGGCAACAGCCTCGATGGCTCTGCCATGAGAACGAACTCCCGTGGCACGGGGGTGGGGTGGGGGGGGGGTCGGGTGCTGAAGAATTCAGCTGAGTGAAGGAATGCCACGGGATTCAGAGTGCCATCGGTGGGCTGAGAGGCGAGCAGGGCGGGCTTTGAAAGGGTAACATTCTCCCTGCCTTCCGTCTGTCTGTGAATACAGAACGTACACGCCAGGCGGGGTGGCTCACGCCTGTAATCCTAGCACTCTGGGACGTAGAGGCGGGTGGATCGCTCAAGGTCGGGAGTTCGAGACCAGCCTGAGCAAGAGCGAGACCCCCATCTCTACTAAAAATAGAAAGAAACTATATATCTAAAAATATATACAGAAACAGTATCTAAAAATATATACAGAAAAATATTAGCCGGGCACGGTGGCGCATGCCTGTAGTCCCAGGTACTCGGGAGGCTGGGGCAGTAGGATCGCTTGAGCCCAGGAGTTTGAGGTTGCTGTGAGCTAGGCTGACGCCACGGCACTCTAGTCTGGGCAACAGAGTGAGACTCTGTTTCAAAAAAAAAAAAAAAAAAAAATATATATATATATATATATATACACACACACACACACACACACACACGCACACACACACACACGTATATCCAATTAGCTGGGCATGCTGGCACATGCCTGTAATCCCAGCTACTCGGGAGGCTGAGGCAGTCTGATCGCTTGAGCCCAGGAGTTTGAGATTGCTGTGAGCTAGGCTGACGCCATGGCACTCTAGCCAGGGCAACAGAACGAGAGACTCTGTCAGAAAGAAAAGAAGAGCGAGAGCGAGAGAGCGAGAGAAAGAAAGAAAGGAAGGGAGAGAAAGGAAAGAGAAGGAAGGGGGGGAGGGAGAGAGAGAGAGAGAGAGAGAGAGAGAGGAGAAAACTATTAAAAAATTCGGGACCAGATCCATCGGTCGGTACTCAGAAGCGTGACGATCGGGTGTTCCCGAGCACGTGTGAGATGTGTCTTCTCCCTGACGCCGCGTTTCCTCCACACACACATCACCCATCTGCCGTGGAAAAAAAGCAACAAAAAGAGAGAAAGAGATTAAGAAGGGAAAATGGAAACAGGGCAAAAGAGGAAGAAAGAAAGAAATTTCGAAAAAAAGAGACCAAAGTCACAGCGAGAAGGAAGAATACTGAGCCCAGAGCGACACCTAGTGACCACACCGTCACAAGCACCCTAGGGCCCCAATTCGCCAGAGACATCTGGTGGACCCCAGGGCAACATGTGGTCGACCCGGGGCCATGGCGTCTGCAGCCGATTCCCAGGCGGGCACACGAGCCCGGGGAAACTCATTCTCAGCGCGGGGAGGAGGGGAGGGGAAATAATAGCAAAGTCACACCAGATCCCTTTCTAGTTCATAAACGTGTTGATTGCGTGTTCACGCGCACGTGTGAGAAGGGCCTCCTGGTGTGTCGGCACGTCACCCGCGTGACGTGAAACCATGAATCCGGGGGGGGGGGGAGCGGAAAGGCGGGCAGGAAAAGGCAAAGAGAGAATAGATAAAATGAAAGGACCAAAAAGAAAGTCACACAGCAGGGTAGGGGAGTGAGAGCAAGTCGAGAGACTGCAGACAGAAACTCCGAGAGGAGAGGAATGCTCCGGAGCGCCCCCTCGCCCCACGCGAGAAGAATACCGATCGCAGGGTGACCCCTAGGGGCAGCGAGGCCAGAGAGACCAAATCCGTCCCAAAGCCTCCCTGTCAGGATGACAACCACAGACCAGACATCCGGTCAACCACCCAAGGACCAGACATCTGGTCAACCAGCGAACCCATGCGGAGGCCGCATGCAGCAGCGACATCTGCACGACCACTCAGGGTGCTCCCTGCCGGGAGGGTGTGTCTCTATGTGTGTGTGTCCGGGGGGGGGGGGGAGATTGCGATGAAAGTCACGCCAGGTCCCGGGATAGTTCGTGAGCGTGATAATTGCGTGTGTGTGGAGAAAAAAGGGGGCGGGGCGATAGGGAGTAAAGAAAGGAGGAGCGGGCGAGCGGAGGGGTGGGGAAGGAGAGGGAGTCGAGAAGCCCGCAACCGCAGCGCCCCCTGGCGGTGATCCCCCTCCATAGCATCGATAGGGCCAGCCCCGCAGAGACTAAGTGCGACGGGACATCTGGTCAACCCCAAGGACCATGGGATCCCGGCACGAAACCGGCGGAGGACGAGGAGGAGGAGGAGGAGGAGGAGGAGGAGGAGGAGGAGGAGGAGGAGGAGGGGGGCTAGGCGGCGGCGGCGGCGGGCTAGGCGGCGGAGGCGGGCTAGGCGGCGGCGGTCTAGGCGGCGGTCTAGGCGGCGGAGGCGGGCTAGGCGGCGGCGGGCTAGGCGGCGGCGGAGGCGGGCTAGGCGTCGGCGGGCTAGGCTTCGGCGGGCTAGGCGGCGGCGTCGGCGGGCTAGGCGTCGGCGGGCTAGGCGGCGGCGGCGGCGTGCTAGGCGTCGGCGGGCTAGGCGTCGGCGGGCTAGGCGGCGGCGGCGGCGGGCTAGGCGGCGGCGGAGGCGGGCTAGGCGTCGGCGGGCTAGGCTTCGGCGGGCTAGGCGGCGGCGTCGGCGGGCTAGGCGTCGGCGGGCTAGGCGGCGGCGGCGGCGGGCTAGGCGTCGGCGGGCTAGGCGGCGGCGGCGGCGGGCTAGGCGGCGGAGGCGGGCTAGGCGGCGGCGGTCTAGGCGGCGGTCTAGGCGGCGGAGGTGGGCTAGGCGGCGGCGGGCTAGGCGGCGGCGGAGGCGGGCTAGGCGTCGGCGGGCTAGGCTTCGGCGGGCTAGGCGGCGGCGTCGGCGGGCTAGGCGTCGGCGGGCTAGGCGGCGGCGGCGGCGGGCTAGGCGTCGGCGGGCTAGGCGTCGGCGGGCTAGGCGGCGGCGGCGGCGTGCTAGGCGTCGGCGGGCTAGGCTTCGGCGGGCTAGGCGGTGGCGTCGGCGGGCTAGGCGTCGGCGGGCTAGGCGGCGGCGGCGGCGTGCTAGGCGTCGGCGGGCTAGGCGTCGGCGGGCTAGGCGGCGGCGGCGGCGTGCTAGGCGTCGGCGGGCTAGGCTTCGGCGGGCTAGGCGGTGGCGTCGGCGGGCTAGGCGTCGGCGGGCTAGGCGGCGGCGGCGGCGTGCTAGGCGTCGGCGGGCTAGGCGGCGGCGGGCTAGGCGGCGGCGGCGGCGTGCTAGGCGTCGGCGGGCTAGGCGTCGGCGGGCTAGGCGGCGGCGGCGGCGGGCTAGGCGGCGGCGGGCTAGGCGGCGGCGGAGGCGGGCTAGGCGTCGGCGGGCTAGGCTTCGGCGGGCTAGGCGGCGGCGTCGGCGGGCTAGGCGGCGGCGGCGGCGGGCTAGGCGTCGGCGGGCTAGGCGGCGGCGGCGGCGGGCTAGGCGGCGGAGGCGGGCTAGGCGGCGGCGGGCTAGGCGGC
>NW_027183191.1:0-17500 GCF_041146395.1 Eulemur rufifrons | reverse complement strand
GCACGCAGCGCACACACGCGGGCGCCCTTCACAGCTGGAACGCCGGCCCGGCCCGGCGTGACCCTCCCCCAGAGTTCAGGGGGGAGGCGCGGACCACGTTAGGCGAAGAGTGGCACTCGGCCCCCACCGCGGGGGCCGGCGGACCGCTCCCCCCCACGGCAGGGGAGGAGGGAACTCTGCCCACGCACAACTGGCAGCCGCAGGGGCGGCGGCTGACGACGCGCAGAGAGGCGGCGGGCTGGGGGATCCGACAAACCCCAGAAGAGGACACGCCTCCATGATCGCTAGAGAAGACGCTTTCTCGCCGAAGGTGGATCGCCCCCGACCCCCGGTCGCCCCCGTAAGGGCCCTGGGCGGAGGCGTTCAGGCACGCCCCGGGGGAGGTGTGGGGGGGGGTCTGCGGCATGGGGCAAAACACGCACGGTTGGCGACTCCTGAGCGTTCGCGGTCGGGGCCCCTGGTCCAAAAGCCCCCTCACTTCGAGGGGAACACTCCCCCGTCGGTATGGGAGAGGGGTCACCGAGGCAGACCAGGCCGGTGGCAGAGGCCTCCCACGGGGCCGGCCGGCACCACGTCGCCGGCCCAGCCCCACCACGATCGCCCACACGACCGTGCAACCACCCCCCCTCGGGCAGGGTGGGAAGAGCACAAGCCGTGCGCTCGCCTTTCGAAGTCCGCCACGCACACATCGTGGGGACGCCGAGACAACGCCCCCCGCCCGCCCACGCAGCGCAGGAGGATGCCTCTAGGCTTGCCCGCCTCGACCCCCCCAACCCCAAGCACGCTGCTCGAGGGTGTACCCAACGCAGCAGACGCTGCAGCGGCGACCAGAGGGGGACGCCGGGAACGAGGACGACAACCACCGCTCGGTTTCGGGCACCTTGGAGAACAACCCGGTGCGCTCCGGGGGCACCACAAAAGGGCCACACAGACCCAGCAGCCGCGCGCCAAACGGGGCGCGCGACCGGGCGGGCGGCACGGCCCCGCACCCGTCCGTCACGGGCAGGGGGGACCCCGGCCAGGCAACAGCCACACAGGGCGAGCGAGGGCTGCCCGCTGCGTCAAGAGGACTCACGACCCCCCGCCAACGCCACGAGGCCGAGGGCGGGGCGACCGCGGTCGGGCCGGATAGTCTCGCACCCGCGCCTCCCACGCACCGCCCACAGGCGGGGAAGGAGAGGTGAGGTGCCCGCGGGCAGAACGAGAAGAGCGGCCACCATTCACCATGAATGGACCGTCCCTCGCCTGGCACGCGGCTCAAGGCCCGGGAGAGCGCGACGTCACCACATCGATCAGGCCCCGAGGACGGGGAGGGTTGGGGGAGGTCAGTCAGGCCGGCGAGGACAGCGATCGGAGGAGCCCGCTTCAGCCTCGCCAGCCCCGCCTCCCAAGCACAACCCAAAGACGAGGACCGCCTGACACGCAACGGCACAGAGCCAGCGGGGTAAGGGGGAAGGTTGCCGCAAACCTCCCCCCCTCCCCCGGGTGCCGTCTCTCGAGGGGACAAGAGACCAACGCGAGAGGCGGGCACCACCGTCGGGACACTCCGACGCCCTAGAGCCGGCGCGCGGGCCCAGGCGGTCAGCTCAAAGGGAACAGGGCAGGGCGCTGGATCCCCAGGAACCCAGAACCCTGTCCGCGTGCGGAGGCCCAACCCCTCCAGCGACAGTCGCCGAAGGACAGCGTGTCAGTACTAACCTGCAGGCGGAAGATGACGATATGAGGTGATCAAAAACACCGCGCAGGAAGACGGGGACCGAGCCACTTGAACACGCCTGCCCCCACGACACTCGACACGGCCACCTGTCCCCAGCAGGTCCCCAGCGCCAGCAGACAAGGGGCACTCAGGGACATCTGGTCGGCCCCCGTGGCGTAGAGGGCCAGGGAGGCCCTCACCGTCCACGCGCGCCACCCAGGGCCCAGCACGGGGACTTGTGGAGGAGAAAACATCGGGACGGGACCGCCACGGCCCACGAGCGGCCGCGGGCCGACAGGGGTCGCCCTCGCCGGCCACCCAGGGCCCGGTCCCCGGCCCCAGCACGGGGACTTGTGGAGGAGAAAACATCGGGACGGGACCGCCGCGGCCCACGAGCGCCCGCGGGCCGACAGGGGTCGCCCTCGCCGGCCACCCGCGCCACCCAGGGCCACCCAGGGCCCGGTCCCCGGCCCCAGCACGGGGACTTGTGGAGGAGAAAACATCGGGACGGGACCGCCGCGGCCCACGAGCGCCCGCGGGCCGACAGGGGTCGCCCTCGCCGGCCACCCAGGGCCACCCAGGGCCCGGTCCCCGGCCCCAGCACGGGGACTTGTGGAGGAGAAAACATCGGGACGGGACCGCCGCGGCCCACGAGCGCCCGCGGGCCGACAGGGGTCGCCCTCGCCGGCCACCCGCGCCACCCAGGGCCACCCAGGGCCCGGTCCCCGGCCCCAGCACGGGGACTTGTGGAGGAGAAAACATCGGGACGGGACCGCCGCGGCCCACGAGCGCCCGCGGGCCGACAGGGGTCGCCCTCGCCGGCCACCCGCGCCACCCAGGGCCCGGTCCGCGCCCCCAGAGTAGGACTCGGAGGAAGCCACGGACGACTGGGTGCCACTCACAGGGCTGTCCCTGCCTCCCGAGCGGGAACCAGGGAAAATGGGTAGGAAAGGCGAGGCCGAGGGAGAGGGACACGCATGCACGGGACGGCGGCCGGTCGCCGGACACCCTCCTCTCCCGTCCGCGTGTGCCGTCTCCTTCCTGTCCCCGCGGGGTGGGTCGGGTCTCCAAAGCGGCCACAGCGTGCTGGTCGACCTGCCCGGGCAGCCCCGCAAGCCGCCTGGCTGGCTGAGCCTGGAAGCGCGGCGACAACGTCCTCCCGCCACACAGCCCTGCAGGCCCAAGCTCTGCCTCCCAGATGTCCCAGCCGGCGTCCCGGCACGAACCAGATGGCCCCGCGAAGGCTGCTTGCTTCCCGGAACTCAGCCTCGCTCGCATCGGGGACTGTCCCCTGCTTTGCCTGCTGCACCGAAGATTCAGAGGACAAGAGACTTGTAGAAAAGCGGCCGCCAGGTGGAGCCCGACCACAACCGGCGCCAGCCACCAGAGGTCTGCTGCAAAACACGGGGCAACCCTCTGGAGCCCATCATTTCAGAGTCCAGAAGGTCCCCCGGGGGCATCAAACACAGTCCCCCTACTCCCCACGGAAGCCATCGAAAAATGACGGGTCAGTCTAGGGCCACGCCACCCTGAACGCGCCCAATCTCGTCTGATCTTGGAAGCTAAGCAGGCCCCGGCCTGGCTAGCACTGGGATCAAAGAAAGGATGGGTCGGCCCGACCACCGACATCGTCCACCAAACCCGTCTCTGCACAGACCACAACATAGCCGAGAGACAGACAGGCAGAAACAGAAAGAGAGAAAGGGAGAGAAAGGAAAAGAACAGAAAGAAAAGAGACGGAGAAACAGAGAGAGAAAGTCAGAAAGAAGAAAACAGTAAATAAGAAAAGACAGGAAGAGGGCACGGGGAAGAAAGAAAAAGGAAGGGAGGAAGGAGATAGGAAACACAGAAAGACAGAAGGAAAGAAGAAATAAGGAAAGAAAAGACAGGCAGAAAGAAAGAGAATGAGAAAAAGGAAGGAAGGATGGAAGCAGAAAGAAAGAAGAAAGAAAGAAAGACAGACAGAGACAGAAGGAGGGAAAGAAAGAAAAGAAAAAGAAAGGAAATTAAGAGAGAAAAAGAAAGAGCACGGAAAGATGGAAAGAGAAAAAGATAGAGAGAAGGAAGGAGAGAGACAGTATAGAAAGAGACAGAAAGGAAGAAGGAAGGAGAGAGAAAGGAGAGAATGAGAAAGAAAGAAGGTAGGAAAGTAGAAAGGGGGAAGAAAGATGGAAAAAACAGAGATAGAAACACAGGATAACAGGAGAAAGGAAGAGAGGAAAGAAATACGGAAGGAAGGAAGGCAGGCAGGCAGGAAGGAAGACAGGAAGACTGAAAGAAGGAAACAACAAAGAAGTAAAGAAAAGGCAGAAGGAGGAAGAGAAAGAAAGAAAGAGGGGGGGGGGAGAGATGATAGGATGAGAAAACCTTTCTGTCGTGGAATCATAAAACCCCTTCCTATCTTAGGATCATGAAACCCAGGGTGGAACTATGATACACTTCACATTCTCAGAGCACGCCGGCTGGTGAAACAAAGAAAGAAGTCAGGGACAGAGAGAACACATTCACGGGGCCTGGCCGGGGGCCAGGGTGGGGCGGCCCGAGGCTGTCGCCAGAGCCATCTCTGTGGCAGGACGTCGCAACACGCCTACCGGATTTTCCCATAACGCTCGCCCGCCGCCAGGTGACCCCCGTCATCCACCGATCCAAGTGTCAGCCTGGAAAGGACGGGCTCCCTCGTGGGGGAGGGAGCGTGGGGGCGGGAGTGGGTACACACTGGGTCGCAGGCCTCCTCCCGGCCCCTCTCGGACCACGTCTCTCAGCCCTCGGGCACACTCCCCACCACTAGTCGACCAGAGAGCCCCCGGGGGCGGGGGGCCGGAGGGGGGCGTCCACGGCAGGGAGAGAGGACAGGGACCCATCGGCCCGTGCTAGATGCCACGGGTGGAGGCAGGACCTGCTGAAGACACACGAACAGTACGGAGAGGTTCAGAGCGGGGCCTAGGCGCAGCCACTCACGATGATCTCACAGTTGGACTATCTGTCACGGTGGACCGAAGCGCATGAAGTGGGCGCTCCCGGAAACGGCGTGTGTGTGTGTGTGTGTGTGTGTGTGTGCGCGCGCGCACGCGCGCGCGCGTGTGCCTGTGTGTGGGAGGGAGAGAGAGAGAGAGAGAGAGAGAGAGAGAGAGATGGGAGAAGACGGTCGGTACATTCACTCACTCCTGTACCCGGGCCAGTCGTTTCTCCCGAAGGACAGAAATCCATAAAACACCCACGTCTAAAGAGTGTTTACACAGAGCTAACCCTAGGTCGAATCAGTCAGGAGTCGAGTGCGGGGAATCCTATGGTCCCAAACTGGGACTCCAGTCCCGGCCCCATAGCAAAAGGGGGTCATTTCTCAGAAAACGCACGCACACAGAATCGGGCAACGTTTATACAATTTTATACCGTGGTAGTGACTTCCTTCCCCGCCCCCGTGTTCTTAGGATCGGTCTCACTACATAGTACTTTTTTTTTTTTTCTGAGCTTTATTTTATTTTATTTTATTTTACTGTCATTTCGTTAGAGATGATGGGGAGGGGTGGCGGGGGAGCAGGGCATAGTTCACTCACTGGAAGCCTCAAACTCCTGGGCTCCAGCGATCCTCCTTCCTCAGCCTCCCAAATCGCTGGGGCTACAGGCGTGTGCCACCATGCCCGGCTAATTTTTTTCTATTTTTGGTAGAGACGGGGGTCTTGCTTTTGCCGAGGCAGGTCTCGAACTCCTGACCTCAAGCGGTCGGTCCTCCTCCCCGCCTTGGCCTAGGATTACAGGCGTGAGTCACCAAGCCTGGCCTGGATCGGTTTTTAATAGGTAAGGTCTACGAGACATCCCAGTCCAAACATCGATTCGGTAGGTCTCTACAGGACTCCGGGCGGAGATCCGATCTGGGGTTTACAACGTGGAGAATTAAGGCCTGGCTAGCAAATAGCCCAGTGACTGAAGAGGGACGATGCTCGTCAGTCGTACAGAGCCTGAAAAGATGCAACACGGGGAAACGTTTCCAGGTTCCTCTCAGAAGAGGATGTCAGATGAGATGCCGAAACGAAAAGAATGGGTTCAAGCCAAAAGGAAAAATAGATAAATAAGTCAATAAATAAAACTACGGGAGACAGCCAGGAGACACTGTTTCCTCAGAAATGGCTAGGAAGCCTCCCAGGATAACCTGGATAGCAGCATATGTTCCTCCTCCTCCTCCGGCTCCCTCTCTTGTGTTCGTGTTTGTTTTCTGTAAACGCCAAGATGGGGCAGGGGTGGGGGACACCACGCCGGGTGGGCGAGCAGATCACCCTTCCCACCACAGGAGGGAGCACACACACACACACACACCCACCCACCCACCCCAGGTCATCACTCTGTAGTTCCGCGTGAGTGAGGTGAGGCCCGGAACGGTGCTAGTAGCTTTCCAAGTGGTCAAAAAGAATGCACAATAACTGGACCGAGGCCTGTCTGGACGCTGTAAAGGCCCACTTGAAAACTTATGCTTGCTCGCTAGGTGACCGATGTCCGCTTGACCTATGTCTGTAATTGGAAATACGTACCTTGCGGAGATAAAACAAAGCAATTAACTTGTAACTAAGTGTTTAAACTTTCCAGCTGCCTGTCGTAAAATTGATTGTGCTTGCTTAACGCCTGAAAGAATGTTCCTTAATTGGAGCTATCTGTTTCTGTAAACCTGCTCGCTTAAAGACTGTAACCGAAACGAAACGGGGGCCCGAGGCTGGTCCCGGACCACACAGCTGCGGAGTAGGTGGTATAGTGTTGTTTCAACCGCCGTGCCTAAAGTCACGGAGCTCTAGCTTAGGATAGTCTGAAACCTTCCTGCTTTTTTCGGCTCGGGGCCATTCTCTGTACCTGTACCCTAACAGGGCAGGGGGTGGTCGCTGGCCAGCTAATGTGGACTCATGACTTGGCTCAATTCGGTCTCTAGGTTGTCCTGTCTCGCACTCCGTACTATAACAGATGCCACACCGGTTCAACCCAGCTCTGAAGGAAAGAAATGCCGAGCGTTCCCCTAGCCGGAGGAAGGCAAAACGCACCTCTGCCTTCCTCTGAGGGCACGTCTGAGTGAACGGGTCGTTCTCCCTGCCCGTCACCCCAAGCCCCTCATCCCGGACCCCACCACACCCGGCCTTGACCTCCTCGGCCCTGCCCACCAGGCCCCATCATGGCCTCTGGAGCCTGGGCTCTCTCTCTCTCCAGGCACTGGCACTGCCCCCCGCCCCCACCCCGGGACCTGAGATCCAGGGCCTCTGTCTCCCAGGCCTCCCAGCTGTCTTGACTTGCGGACTCAGTGCCTGCTCTGCCAGAGAGACCTCTTGCTGCGGGGTGGCTCTCAGTGGCTGCATCTCAGCGGTCTAACGTGTCCCCCACCATCCACGTGGCCGCCGGCGTCAGGCTTCGGTGCCGTAGTGCCACCCTGCCTCCCTTCCGGGGGAATCCCACGCTGCCTCAGGCCCATTATGACCTGGAAGAGGCTGCACCTGTGGGGTCTGCCCATTTCCACTACCCCCCCCCCACACACGTCACCCCCCGGTCCCCCCATAGGGGTTAGGAAGAAGGCAACACTTTCTGGTACAAGGGTTGAACTGAAGGGGCGAGTGAGTGGCCACCTGGCAGGGGCATCGCAACAGATGGCTGAAGAAGTCAGCCGCCGAGTGCAGAAATGTCACGGAACTTGGGGTGCCACTGCCTTGCTGAGATAGGGCCAGGGCAGGCTTTAAAAGGCTAAAATTCTGCCTGCCTTTGGTACGTTAATACAGAACCCATGGTCCTTTCTAATTTTTGATTCCCGGAGAGGCAGGAAGTATTCCAAATGGCCACGCCATGGCTTTTCTAAATTGCCCACAAGGCCTTCTCCGACCCAGCGGGTCAGGGGTTTGCTTTGGTGTTACATCGTGGTAAAAGAGACATCCCACAGCAGTGACCATGTCCATCGACTCCGTCGGCGCTCTCAGGCTCGTAGTCCCACTTTTCAGACAAGCCTGGATGGCCACTCCGTGTCACTCTTTGCCAAATGCCAGCCACTCTCCTCCCCGCCCCGCATCCCCCATTTGGCCACCACAACTCTTCATCCCCAGGCGCCCTCCGGTAAAGTGTGCTCCTGTCTGTACACCTACTCCGTTGGGGGCGGGGGGGGGGCGGGAGGTGGCACAAGAGGTGGCTGGTGGCCGGAGCAGGCCCGCCACCTTGAGTGTGTGGAACAGCGCTGAGGATTTCCTAAGGGAAGAAAGAGGGTGGGGAGAGCGAGAGAGCATCTCCTCCTCGTGAACCTCACAGATGATTGAGGACAAACAGGCCTGCACGGGGAGGGGGGGGGCAGGGAGGGTGCCGAGTCTGCACCAGAGAAAATGGCTTTGTGGGGGGGTGGGAGGGGAAGAGGGCAGAAAGATTTTCTGTCTTTTTAAAACTTCCCCCAGGCTTTTGGGAACTTGCAGCCCGGCCTGCATCCCTGAGGCACGTTAACTCTTTGGTTATAACTCCAGGTGGCCCCCAGGGTGGGCGGCCCACAGAGTTCAAGGGATTTCTTCTCAGCAGAGACGGGACCTTTAGAACAGCTAACTGCAGTAATTGCCTGAAGCTGAGAACCAACCCTCCCTCCTTTTAAACCTCTGTATTTCTGCCTAGGCCTATGTTCACGAAATTTGGGGGTTTGAGACTGAGAAGCTCTACCCTATTTATTTCCTCCTTTGTCAGCAAAGTAGACTCTCTGTTTTCTTACTCCTCATACCGCTTGTCCTCGTTATTCGGCCTCGTGGACAAGCAGCTGAGCTTTCGGTCACAAGTCCACACCCCAGGGTGGAGGGGTCCAATCCACCCCTGTCCAGACCTGGGCCCTTCCTGCCTCCCTCTCGAGACGATCTGTTTGGCAGCCCAGCCGCCTTGGACTGGGCCACAAGGAGGACACAAAGTAAAGACCCAGCCCCCCCGCCCCCCCCCCCCACACACACACACACACACACGGCAGTGGCGGTGGGTGGCAGTTCTCCAAGGGTTTGGGGCTTTTCCTGAGGCAGGAGACGGAGGGGACTGATTTCTTTAGAGCTCCGTCCCCTCCCCCATGCGCTGTGCCGCCTGGAAGCGGCAGCTCGCGGGGCGGGGTCGGGGCTGAAAGCGGCTCCGCCCGAGAGAAGCCCGAGGCGGCTACGTGCAAGCGCGCATGCGCAGTCAGCTCGCGGGGCGGGGTCGCGGCTGAAAGCGGCTCCGCCCGAGAGAAGCCCGAGGCGGCTACGTGCGAGCGCGCATGCGCAGTCAGCGCAGTGAGTGGAGGAGGGGTGGAAAACGGCGGAAGGGCTCCGCCGGGGGCCCGGCCATCTGTGCGGCCAGGCTAGGGGTTTCCCTCTTGGGCCGGGAGCTCGTACCCCGCCCCCAGCCCGCAGGCAATCCCGAGGGGCAGAAGCACGACTTGCTGGGCACCTCCTCGGGCGAAGCGGTCGCGGTGGCTGGGTTACGTGGGGCCCAGACGAGTCTCTGGTTCTGGGAGCGGCACCTCCCCCACGCGCCTCTCCTCTTGGGCCTTCACCCCTCCTCCCCCCCCCCCCGCTCCGGCCCCAGGGGATGGGAGGAGTGGGGGGCAGGGAGACGACCTCAGGGAGGAGCCAGACCAACTGAATGAAAGCTTTTCATGAACTCGTGTGTCTTTGCCAGGGAAACACCATTTCTGGAGTCTATGAACTAAAATAAAATCTTAAGCCGCCCCCCGCCCGCCACCGCCAGCTGACCCGTCCCGTGGTTGGCCCAGGGAACCCTAGAAAAACCCTTAAACCTGAGCTGCTGCCCCGCAAGGACAGGGGAAGTCAGACACCCCTCCCTGATGGAGTCAGATTTTATAACAATGAGATACTGAATGTCCGACGGGCCTAAGGCCAGGCAAGACAAAGCTTAACGCATATCTAGCAGGCCAACCGTTTACTGAACTACAGGGCACTTGAGTTTTGGGTAAACTGTCCAGTGGCTTGTCTGTGATTAGCAGACCTCCTTACCTTAACTGAAAACATGATGCAAAGCTTTTAGGCAGAGGTTCATTTATGTCATCAATTGCAAATCAAAGAATCTTTAAACCCAGCTGTAAACCTGTAAACACCGCACCCTCCCTCCCCCGCCCCCCCCCCAACTGCCAGATGTCCTGCCTTTTCAGCCCAGACCAATGTACCCCTTCCATGTTTTGATTTGTGATTTTACATGTAATTCCTGTCTCCCTAAAATGTATGAAGCCAAACTGTAACCCACCCCACCACAATGGGTCCGCTTGCTCAAGGCTTCTTGGGCGTAGCTCTCTGGGCCATGATCACGGCCGTTGGGCTCAGAATAAAACTCTTTAAATTATTTTGCAGTGATTTGGGGTTCTTTTCCATGGACGAGTCAATCGTGTTCACATTATTTTAGCCTTGGGAGCTTTTTCTTTTCTATTATGTCTGATCCTGATCGCTAGCCAGGTATTCATTCATATTTTTGGTTGGTGGTGGTGCTCAAGCTCGTCTTTGTACATCCCAGATTGGCGTAAGCCACCGTGAATATGTTTTACACCTTCCAAGAGCTAGCGCTTATTGCCGTATCATAACCAGGGCTCGCAGCAATTTTTCTTTTTTTTTTTTTTAAAGCTGCTTCCACTTTCCACCTAGGTATACATACGAGTATCCCCTTTAAATGAATGCTTGCATCGAGGAACCAGGAAGTGGTTTTTGTTGTTGTTGCTGTTGTTGTTTTCCCCCAGTCATTTATCTGCTCCTCAACCCTCATTATTTATCACACACACACACACACACACACACCCCCACCCCATCTCTGTAGAAAAGCTCACGGAGATTGTTCATCCACCGCGTGCTTTCTGTTGACAGTATCTGAGACGATAAGGAGCACCATGCATTCTGTTCTAAGAGAAAAATTGCATATATCAGTATGATTATATTTTACTTCTTGTGTGAATTTAGTGGATCTCATAAAAGCTGATCTTGATTTTCACAGCAGAGAAAAGTGGGCTTCTGTTTTGGTTTTGTTTTTGTTTTTCTGGAGGGGTGGTGTCTTCACATAAGTGATCATCTTTACAAGTATGCTATATGCGAGAAATTTCAGAAAGCTGCAAAGAGTGACTTGTTGACAATGCTTGCATTGAATGATGTATCTGAATCTGTGAATCGAAGGGGTCAGCATCTGACCAGAAAGCACTGTTAGAAGAAGAGGGGTTTCGGGTCTTTTCCTAAATTGTATCTGCCTAAGGCGGAAAATATTTCTGTTTCCCTATGACATGGTATTTTCCTCACAAGCAGTGTTAATGGCTCCATATGTCTCTAGACTGGCTGCAGAGCAGAGACTCCATGGTCTCCACTACTTGACTCTGTCTGTCCAAGAATGGCCTCCACAGCTCTCCTCTGTGAGATATCCACTCTCAGAGGTGGCACGGTATGGTGGGTAGGGGGATATGCTGGATTTTGAAAACTCAGAGTTTGAACTCCAGTGCTTTATTTCTTAGCAACATGAACTTTGTCAGATCACATCACCCTGCTGAAGCCCAGTCACCTAAAGGGTAGAAAATGCAATGGATAGATTGACGCTTCTCTTCTCTTCTCCTCTCTTCTTTCTCTCTTTCTTTCTTTCCTTGTGTCTTCCTGTCTCTGTCTCTCTCTCTCTCTCTCTCTCTCTCTCTCTTTCTTTTTGTCTTTTTCTTTTTTTTCTTTTGACGGGCCCTCACTCTGTTTCCCAGACTAAAGTGCAGTAGCATCATCATAGATCACTGCAACTTCAAACTCTTGGCCTCAAGCGATCCTTTCCCCCTAGGCTTCCCAAAGTGCTAGGATGCAGTTTTATTTTTATCTGTGACACCATGGGAGGAAATATCTTTTAGGGTCATAGGGTCAGAAATTTAGATCTCTTCTTTGAACTCATGGTAGCGGCTAACTGGGATTTTCAGTGTGTAAACGTAAGCCACTTGTAATTTCACCAGTACTCCCGTTACTTGTCATCTATTCAGGAGGTGAACTCTTCTTCCCCTACCATCTACTGTTCAAACGCGTTGGCCACAAGGATAATTTGAATATCAGATTCAGAGCACAAATAATTAAGGTCCTGTAGCGTTAATAAGTAAAAGGGGCCACACACAAACCTGTGGAAGTCTGTGTCCCTTCCAGTTTTTTTGTTTGTTTGTTTGTTTGTTTGTTTGTTTGTTTTTGGGTCCCCCCCCCCCCCGAGACTGAGTCTCACTCTGTTGCCCGGGCTAGAGTGAGTGCCGTGGCGTCAGCCTAGCTCACAGCAACCTCAAACTCCTGGGCTCAGTCGATCCTCCTGCCTCAGGCTCCCCAGGAGCTGGGACCACAGGCATGTGCCACCATGCCCGGCTAATTTTTTTCTATATATTTTTAGTTGTCTGGACAATTTCTTTCTATATTTTTAGTAGAGACGGGGGCGGGGGGGTCTCACTCTCGCTCGGGCTGGTCTCGAACTCCTGACTTTGAGCGATCCTCCCGCCTCGGCCTCCCAGAGTGCTAAGTTTACAGGCCTGAGCCAACGCGTCCGGCCTGTGTCCATTCTTTAATGTTGTGTGTTGCTCAGTTATGAAAAGGCAAGGGAACATAAAATCCGAGTTTTAGGGATGACTTATAGGCTCAGTATTCTTTTTTTTTTTTTTTTTTTTTTTTGCCTCCTCTAAGCCTATGTGAATATCAAGGAGGGTAAAAAATTCAGTGTTCTCAGTTCAGTGCCCAACCAACCTCTGTTTCCAGAGTAAAAATTGAGCATCCTATTACACCTTTATTTCCCTTTGGTATGCTAAGGCCCAACTCGGCAGAGAGGTCACTGTTTATTCTCTTTGCTAAGATCACATGTGCCATAGTCTGTCTGCTTTGTCTCCTTTAGGGGTAATCATCCAATCTTACCCGGGCCCCTCACATCCTCGTGACAATAGGCCTCCTTGGTTTACTGAAATAGAAAAGACCGGCTCATCAGCAATGTTTGATCGGTTGCTTCAGAAACAAATGTTGTTCTGCTTTCTTTACTATGTTTTTTTTTTTTTTTCCTTCTTTCTTCCGTCAGACCCAATCCGATATAGGTGGGAGAGAAGGTAACCGGAGCCTCTTGAAAAACCGAAGTGAACCAAAGCGAGCTCACAGATTCAGATAGAAATCAGGAGGAAGAAAAATTGAGAGATAACATGGATTTTCTGTCTAGCGGGTGTTCTCACACTTCAATTTTACCAGAAGCGTTAGGTAGGATGACGATGACGATAATTGTGACAAACACTATTCTCATTGGACAGATAAGGAGGCAGGCTCAGAGTGACGAGTAACCTGGGCCTAAATAGATCGCTAAGAAGCATCATAGTGTGTTCCTTGGTTACGCTGTTTTGTGAAGCTCAAAAAGTTTGGGGTGCGCGTGCGCGTGCGTCCATGTGCGTACGCAATCATAGGTGTTCTAGTAAAACGGATATGAGGTAGGATTTCCCATACCTTCAATGATTTCATGTCCTGCAGGAACATAATGTTCCGGGATCAGGTTTTTATTCTGCCTTCTGTGCCACATGCTCAACATGCCTGTGACTTTACAGCCGAGACTTGCTCAGGGGGAGCCCATTCTCATCTTCTGGGAGGTTCTGCTAATCTTTAAAAGACAAGGACATAGGAAGATGATCCTATAACAACGACTGTGACCACGATTAAAGGCTTACTGTTTACCACGCGTGCTTCTGTGGGCTTTGCCTGCATTTGCTTTTTCACTCTGCACAATATCCCTGTGGGGTAGGCACCATGATTTCTGCATTTGCAGATGAAGAGGCTGAGGCTCAAGAGGATGTATGACTCGCCAAGTTACCAAACACGGAGTGTCGTCCAGGTAGCCAGTCCAGGCCCCCCGGCTCTGCAGCCACTCTGCAATGCTGATTCTGAGCCTGACCGTTTCATCACTGGTGGCTCCCTGAGAACCTTGACTCGGCCCCCTTCCTCAGTTCACTTGGGAAACATATTCATGTGTGTGTATTTCTCTCCTTCCCTCTCCCACCCCCCCCCCCGTTTTAGTTTTTATTATTTTGAAAAGTGCATAGAACGATAAAAACTTTAAAAGTAGGAAAAAGCTTACGGAACACATAAGGACACAGAGAAAGAAAATATCTGTGTACAACAGTGCAACGCATTTGTGTTTTAAGTCGTGGTGTTGCAAAAGAGTCCAAAAGTTTAAAAGAAAGAAAAACAAACAAACAAACAAACAGACAGACAAACAAACAAACAAAAAAAAAGCCAAACCACCATGGAAAAGTTTATGAAGTGAAAACACTTACAGTAAGCTAAGGTTAATGTATTATTGAAGAAAGAAATTTCTAAAGGTAAATGTCGTGTGGCCTAAGTGTCCAGGGTTTATGAAAACCTACAGTAAGTAATGTCCTAGGCCTTCACATTCACTCACCACTCACCGCCAACTCACAGACTCACCCAGAGCAACCTCCCGCCCGCCCTGCAAGCTCCATTCACCGTAAGTGCCCTGGCCAGGTGTCCCACTGCACAGAAACCTATTAGACTGCATTTCTTCCCATTACTATCAGTAGTTGTACATTTCTTAGGACTGTAGGCCTACGATACACCTCCAGGCATAGTTAGGGGTTGGGAAGAGGAGGGAAGAGGCCATTCTTCATTTATTAATTGGGTAGCATGGGGGCAGGGGAGGCAGTTTCCTCCTTCTCCCCCTCTTGTTTTTCTTTATTCCTCTCCCAGTTCCCCCTTCCATCGTCTCGATGGATTTGGATGAGACGTAGACATTTTCTACGTCAGGCCTTAATCATACCGAGGGAGCAGGAGAAAAGTAAGCCGCCTACCATGACACGATGGAATGGAAGTTTGTCAGCCATTGACTGCTGTGGCATTCCGACATTTAGTGTCTTCAGGACATTCTATATTTCTGCTATCCCACTAGAATATATCTCCTCGATCACTACTGTGTGGCCACATCCCAGCTGTTTCGTGAGCCACCCTCAATGTTCGTGACGATGTAGTGTGGAGACTCCCTCCGTCTGGTGCCTTAAACTCGCACATTTGGGGTTTTGTATCAGGATAGCAAAGCGATCACCTTTAAATAACCTGGCTGGCCATGGTGGCTCATGCCCGTGATCCCCGCAACTTGGGAGGCAGAGACGGGAGCGTGACTTGAGCCCAGCAGCTGGAGACCAGCCTGGGTAACACGATGAGACCTCATCTCTACCAACAAAAAAAAAAAAAAAGAAAAATTATGGCGGGTGTGGCAGCATTTGCCTATAGTCCCAGCTACTCAGAAGGCTGAGGCAGAGAGGATCACTTAAGCCCTGGATTTGGAGCTTGCTGTGAGCTACAATCAGGCCAAGGCGGCCTGGGAGAGGACAGAGTGAAAGAAATCCTGTCTCAAAAAAAAAAAAAGAAAAGAAAAGAAAAGAAAAGAAAGAAAACAAGACCGATAACACAACACAACTTACAAGACTTGGTGTTACCGAAAGCTCGGCCACTTGCCCACGAGGCCGAATAACGAGGACAAGCTGTTTGAGGAGGAAGGAAAGAGAGAGTCTATTTTGCCGGTAAAGGAGAAAATAGGGTAGACCTTCCCATCTCAAGCCTCCGAATTTCCCCGAACATAGGGCTAGGCAGAAATACAGAGCTTTTAATGAGGGGGGGAGGGGTTCTCAGCTTTAGCGTTGATTGTGGTTAATTATTTCAATCGTCCAGGCTCTGCCAAAAACAAAGCCTGTGAACTCTGCCGGCCGCCCACCTGGGGGGGGGGGCGGGGCAGGGGACCACTTGGGAGTTTTAAGAAAAGATTTAACCTGCCTTGGGGACATAGGCCAGACTACAAGCTCCCAAAAGTGGTGGTGGTGGTGGTGGTGGTGGTGGTGGTGGGGAGCGTAAAACGACAGAACGTCTTTCTGTCCTTTATTGGTTTCTCCTTTTTCCCCCCTAGGTGCCAAAAGACCTGAGACTGATGCCGAAAAGAAATAGGTACAGGCGCCCACGTGCACACACAAAGATATACGATCGAATACATCGTGTTGACAGTCGGGGAAACTGGAAGATGATGGGGAAGTATCACGAGCAACTTTGTATTTCTTCCAGGACAGGAAAATGGACACGAAGAGAAAAATTCATCGTTCTCGGCGTAGGATAAAAAGCCACATCTTGTTACTTAATATAATTCATTCTGTGATTTAAGTTTTTATACGATATGATATTCGATAAGCCTAAAACACAAGATAAAAGAGAAACAAACAAAAGGGAAAAAATAAAAATAAAAAAGACGACGGGCAGAGGCCTACGGTCCCGGGAGGAGGCAGAGAGCGGGAGGAGGGGCGCCTCCCGCAGACAACAGGGCGGGTGGGCGGAGACCCGCTAGAGGCTAGGGCTGCCCCGGGCGGGCCCAGAGCTGCGGGGCCCGGGAAGAAGAGGGTGGGACCGTCCGGACCGTGCTCTCCTCCCCGCCCTCCACACCTCCCGGGAGTCAGCTCTTAAACTCCCAACGTCACCTGACTTTCCGGATCCCGAGGTCTGATCAAAGTGGCCGCTAGGTGACACCCAGCAACCGCTGCCGGTGTCATCCTGAAAAGAACGGACCCTATGACTGACGGGGGTGGGGCGCACAGTGGGTGGCCCGGCCAGCTCCCCTTCCTCCTCGGAGCGGATCGGATCATCTGGAACTTTATCCAGAGAGGAGAGAGTGCCCCTGGGTGTGTGCTAGAAGCCGGAGGGTTGGGGCAGGGACCTACCCAAGAGAGAAGTAGAGTACAGGGAGTTTCAGAGTTGACCCACTCACCATCTCGCCCTGGTCAATACAAGAGTGGCAATATCTGTCACCGTGGAATGAACACTTGGTACCGAAGACCTTTGTCTATGCTGGCCCCCGTATGCCTAGGGGGGGCATGTGGCCAGAATCTGACATCCTAAACGTCTTCGTAGAAAGAATTTGGGGGTGGGGGTGGGGGAGAGAGACAGAAAAAGAAAAGAGAGGGGGAAAGAAATGGCTGCCACAAAACTATCAGAACAGAGAAGCGACCGATAGGGCCTATCTGGTTAAGTTCTTTCCCTACCCAGAGAACGACTTGACGTAGCTGACGTCACTGCAGTCAGGCCACGTTCCGGTGGACACAGAGAGTCAGGGATAGAATTTCACGCTCGGCACTGTCTCTCGGGACAGCGGGAAGGTGGAGGGTGGCTGAGGGTTCTATGCTCCTTTATCACACACCGTCAGGTAGGTCAGGTAAAATTGAGGACAGATTTCCAGTGTTTCGAGAAAGGAAGAGCACTCGTGCAGGCCATCTATCTGTACGTGGGAGAGTGTCCCCGAAAAGTGGCTTTAAGTGCCGGGATGTGCCTAGGCCAAGAAGGTACACGATCCTGAGTGAGAATGGTCCGTCCCATCGAGTCAGTCGGTAGGAGGCCACCGGGTCGAGACGGAACTGCCCCCCCCACCCGCCCCCGCCCCCGCCCCCGCCCCCCAGAGCAGACAGACTCAGAATGGAGTCACTCGGTGCCAGTGCCCTGCCCGGGTGCCCCATCATTCAACCGAACTGGGAAACAGGTGGGCTTTCCGACCCTCGGGAGGGAGCTTCACCGGCGGGCGGACAGATCAGAAGGGGCCCGGCTCCCTTGAGCGGGCAGGCTGGGGACGGTCGGTGGGGTCTCTTGACAGGAGGCACCACGGAACCCTTGAGGCAATGTCGGGGGCACCTATGTTGCGGTCCAAAGCTAGCGTCTGAGAAGTCGTCCCGAAAGCATGATGGCGTCAACAAGTCCCCTCCGTTCAAGAAACGAGATTCATTTCTAGAGGAGGGCCACCCCCGCGGGAGGACCGTAGGCTTCCTGTGGACATTCTCTTCAAAAGGCAATT